>NW_027590431.1:185000-195000 GCF_964213995.1 Mustelus asterias
ACAGTGAGGAAGGAGAAAGCTCGGGTGATGGTGAGCACCCCGGTGGATGTGCCCCTTAATAATAAGTACTCCTGTCTGAGTACTACTGGGGTGGACAGCCCACCTGGGGGAAGCAGCGGTGGCAGTGTCTCTGGAGCTGAGCCTGGCCCAGTAGTGCAAAGGGATAAGGAAAGGAGGGTAGTGCTAATTGGGGACTCTACGGTGAGAGGGTCAGATAGGCGTTTTTGCGGACACAGACGGGACTCTCGGATGGTGGTTTGCCTCCCTGGTGCAGGGGTCCAGGATGTCTCTGGTCGAGTCCCAGAAATCCTGAAGGGGGAGGGAGAGGAGCCCAAGGTCGTGATGCATATAGGTACTGCTGACATAGGTAGGAAGAGGGAAGGGGTCATGAAAAGAGAATATAGGGAGTTGGGTAGACAGCTGAGAAAGAGGAATGCAAAGGTAGTAATCTCGGGATTGCTGCCTGTGCCGCGGGAGAGTGAGAACAGGAATCGGTGGAGAATTAATGCGTGGCTGAGGGACTGGAGCAAGGGACAAGGATTTGGGTACTTGGATCATTGGGACCTCTTTAGGGGCAGGTGTGACCTGTTTAAAAAAGACGGGTGGCACTTGAATCCCAGGGGGACCAATATCCTGGCGGGAAGGTTGGCTAAGGCTACTGGTGAGACTTTAAACTAGAAAGGTTGGGGGGAGGGAATCGAAATGAGGGGACTGAGAGCGAGGAGGTTAGCTCGCAAATAGATAAGGAATGTAGACAGGGTAAGAGGGAGGTTAGACGAGTGAGGGAGAAGGGAAGTGCTCAGGCTGAAGGTCTGAGATGTGTCTATTTTAATGCCAGGAGTGTAGTGAATAAAGTGGATGAGCTTGGAGCGTGGATTGCTGCTTCGAATTGTGATGTGGTGGCCATTACGGAGACTTGGATGTCTCAGGGACAGGACTGGGTGCTTCAGGTGCCGGGTTTTAGATGTTTCAGGAAGGACAGGGAGGGAGGCAAGAGAGGGGGGGGAGTGGCACTGTTGATCAGGGATAGTGTCACGGCTGTAGAGAAGGTGGACGCCGTGGAGGGACTGACTACGGAATCTCTGTGGGTGGAGGTTAGGAACAGGAAGGGGTCGGTAACTTTGCTGGGTGTTTTCTATAGGCCGCCCAATAGTAACAGAGATGTTGAGGAGCAGATGGGGAAACAGATCCTGGAGAGATGTAGGAATAACAGAGTTGTCGTGATGGGAGATTTTAATTTCCCAAACATAGATTGGAATATCCCTAGGGCTAGGGGTTTGGATGGAGAGGAGTTTGTTAGGTGTGTCCAGGAGAGTTTCCTGACACAGTATGTGGATAAGCCTACTAGAGGAGAGGCTGTTCTTGATCTGGTGCTGGCTAATGAACCTGGACAGGTGGAGGATCTCTCGGTGGGTGAGCATCTTGGGGATAGCGATCATAATTCTATCTCCTTCACGATAGCATTGGAAAGAGATAGGGTCAGGCAGGCTAGGAAAGTGTTTCTCTGGAGTAAAGGGAAATACAGTGTCATCAGGGAGGAAATTAGACGGGTAAATTGGAAGGAGGCATTCTTGGGGAAAAGTACCGAAGGAAAGTGGAGGATTTTCAAGGAATGTTTGTCTGGAGCTCTGCATGACAACGTTCCGATGAGACAGGGGGGTGTTGGTAGGCTACGGGAACCGTGGTGCACGAAGGTTGTGATGAACCTGGTAAATAAGAAAAGAGAGGCGTACAGAAGGTTCAGAGAGCTAGGAGGTGTTAAGGATTTAGAGGAGTATACGCGATGTAGGAAGGAGCTTAAGAAGGAAATTAGGAGAGCGAGAAGGGGTCATGAGAAGACCTTGGCGGGTAAGATTAAGGAGAATCCCAAGGCTTTCTACAAATATGTCAAGAGTAAAAGGATGAGATGTGAAGGCATAGGACCCTTAAAAGGTGAAGGGGGAAAAGTTTGTGCGGAACCGTTAGAAATGGCGGAGGTGCTTAATGAATACTTTACCTCGGTATTCACGGTGGAAAGGGATCTGGGTGGTTGTACTGCTGGATTGCGGAGGACAGAAAGGATCGAGCATGTGGACATAAAGAAAGAGGATGTGTTGGAACTATTGAATGGCATCAAGGTTGGTAAGTCGCCGGGACCGGATGGGATGTACCCCAGGTTACTGTGGGAGGCGAGGGAGGAGATTGCGGAGCCTTTGGCGATGATCTTTGCATCGTCGATGGAGACGGGAGAGGTTCCGGAGGATTGGAGGATTGCGGATGTGGTCCCTATATTCAAGAAAGGGAACAGGGACAGCCCGGGAAATTACCGACCGGTGAGTCTAACCTCAGTGGTTGGTAAGTTGATGGAGAGGATCCTGAGAGACAGGATTTATGATCATCTAGAGAAGTTTAGTATGATCAAAAGTAGTCAGCACGGCTTTGTCAGGGGCAGGTCGTGCCTTACGAGCCTGGTTGAGTTCTTTGAAAATGTGACCAAGCACATTGACGAAGGAAGAGCGGTGGATGTGGTCTATATGGACTTCAGCAAAGCGTTCGATAAGGTCCCCCATGCAAGACTTCTTGAGAAAGTGAGAGGGCATGGGATCCAAGGGGCTGTTGCCTTGTGGATCCAGAACTGGCTTGCCTGCAGAAGGCAGAGAGTGGCTGTGGAGGGGTCTTTCTCTGCATGGAGGTCAGTGACCAGTGGAGTGCCCCAGGGATCTGTTCTGGGACCCTTGCTGTTTGTCATTTTCATAAATGACCTGGATGAGGAAGTGGAGGGATGGGTTGGTAAGTTTGTTGACGACACCAAGGTAGGTGGTGTTGTGGATAGTTTGGAGGGATGTCAGAAGTTGCAGCGAGACATAGATAGAATGCAAGACTGGGCGGAGAAGTGGCAGATGGACTTCAACCCGGATAAGTGTGTAGTGATCCATTTTGGCAGATCCAATGGGATGAAGCAGCAGTATAAAATGAAGGGTACCATTCTTAGCAGTGTAGAGGATCAGAAGGACCTTGGGGTCCGGGTCCATAGGACTCTTAAATCGGCCTCGCAGGTGGAGGATGCGGTCAAGAAGGCGTATGGCGTACTAGCCTTCATTAATCGAGGGATTGAGTTTAGGAGTCGGGAGATAATGCTGCAGCTTTATAGGACCCTGGTTAGACCCCACTTGGAGTACTGCGCGCAGTTCTGGTCACCTCATTACAGGAAAGATGTTGAAGCCATTGAAAGGGTGCAGAGGAGATTTACAAGGATGTTGCCTGGATTGGGGGGCATGCCTTATGAGGATAGGTTGAGGGAGCTTGGTCTCTTCTCCCTGGAGAGACGAAGGATGAGAGGTGACCTGATAGAGGTTTACAAGATGTTGAGGGGTCTGGATAGGGTGGACTCTCAGAGGCTATTTCCAAGGGCTGAAATGGTTGCTACGAGAGGACACAGGTTTAAGGTGCTGGGGGGTAGGTACAGGGGGGATGTCAGGGGTAAGTTTTTCACTCAGAGGGTGGTGGGTGAGTGGAATCGGCTGACGTCGGTGGTGGTGGAGGCAAACTCGTTGGGGTCTTTTAAGAGACTTCTGGATGAGTACATGGGATTTAATGGGATTGAGGGCTATAGATAGGCCTAGAGGTGGGGAAGTGATCGGCGCAACTTGTGGGCCGAAGGGCCTGTTTGTGCTGTGGCTTTCTATGTTCTATGTTCTATGTACACTGTCCCCATCATATAATCCAATGACAGACACAGCATGGTGCTAGATTAAAGGAAAGGCTGCCTCCACATTGTGCACATCAAACAGACCCAGGACAGGTACAGCACGGGGTTAGATACAGCTCAAATCTTCCTCTACATTTTGCCCATCATTGTGTGTGTGTGTGTGTGTGAGAGAATGTGTGTGTGAGAGAGAGAGAGTGTGAGTGCGTGAGAGAGTGTGTGTGCATGAGAGAGGGTGTGTGCGTGAGAGAGAGTGTGTGCGTGAGAGAGAGTGTGTGCGTGAGAGAGAGTGTGTGCATGAGGGAGAGTGTGTGTGTGAGAACGTGTGTGTGTGTGAGAGAGAGTTTGTGTGAGAGAGAGTGTGCGCGAGAGAGTGTGCGAGAGAGAGTGTGCGAGAGAGAGAGTGTGCGCGAGAGAGAGTGTGCGCGAGAGAGAGTGTGTGCGAGAGAGAGTGTGTGCGAGAGAGAGTGTGTGCGAGAGAGAGTGTGTGCGAGAGAGAGTGTGTGCGAGAGAGAGTGTGTGCGAGAGAGAGTGTGTGCGAGAGAGAGTGTGTGTGCGAGAGAGAGTGTGTGCGAGAGAGAGTGTGTGCGAGAGAGAGTGTGTGCGAGAGAGAGAGTGTGCGAGAGAGAGAGTGTGCGAGAGTGTGTCTGAGAGAGAGTGTGTGTGTGAGAGAGTGTGTGTGTGAGAGAGAGTGTGTGTGTGAGAGAGTATATGTTTGAGAGAGAGTGTATGTGTGAGAGAGTGTGTGTGTGTGAGAGAGTGTGTGTGTGAGAGAGTGAGTTTATGTGTGTGAGAGAGTGAGTGTATGTGTGTGAGAGAGTGAGTGTGTGTGTGTGAGAGTGTGTCAGTTGGAGAGAATGCATGGGTGAGAGTGTGTGAGCGTGAAAGTGTCTGTGAGAGAATGTGTGTGAGAGAGAAATTGTGTGAGAGAGAAAGTGTGTGTGACAGAGAGGAGGAGCGTGTGTGTGAGTGAGAGAGTGTGTAAGAGATAGTGTATGTGTGTGTGAGAGACAGAGAGAGCATGTGTGTGTGTGTGTGTGTGTGTCTGAGAGTGTGTAAGGAGAGCGTCTGTGTGACCTGATCTTCCTCTACAGTCTATCAGTAACTGAAACATGGGATTAGATGCAAAGTAAAGCTCCCTTGACACTGTTCCCATCAAACACACCGAGGAAAGGTACAGGTACAGCACAGAGTTCGATACAGAGTAAAGCTCCCTCGACACTGTCCCCATCAAACACTCCCAGGACAGGTACAGCACGGGGTTAGATACAGAGTAAAGCTCCCTCTACACTGTCCCCCATCAAACACACCCAGAACAGGTACAGCACGGGGTTAGATACAGAGTAAAGCTCCCTCTACACTGTCCCCATGAAACACACACAGGACAGGCACAGCACGGGGTTAGATACAGATAAAGCTCCCTCTGCACTGTCACTATCAAATAACTATCAAATCTCCACATCATGACGATCAAATATTCCAATGACAGATATAGCATGGGGATAGATACAGGGAAAAGCTGCCACACATCAAACACACCCAGGACAGGTACAGCATCGGGTGAGATACAGCGTAAATCTCCCTCCACATTGTGTGTGTGAGAGAGAGAGAGAGTGTGTGTGAGAGAGAGTGTGTGTGTGTCTGAGAGTGTGAGAGAGTGTGTGTGTGAGAGAGAGAGAGCGTGTGTGTGTGTGAGATTTTGTGTGTGTCTAAGAGTGTGTAAGAGAGAGAGGGTGTGTGTGTGTGTGTGTGTGTGTGAGCTGATCTTTCTCTCCACCCTATCGGTAACCGCAACACTATATTCTGCACCCTTTCCTCTCCTTCTCCCTGTGTACTCTATGTACAGAATGTTTTGTCTGTATAGCGCACAAGAAACAATACTTTTCACTGCATCCCAATACAAATCAATCAAATCAAATCAAATTAACACGGTGAAGTTTGGACCCTGTGGGGTGACAGTTGTCTGAATACAGATTCTATCTTATTGTAACATTCAGGTACCACGTGTACTGAGCTCACCAGCGTTCTGTCTGTATTGTGTGAATCCAGTCTTGAAATATCCACTAATGTTGCTAATTCTGCCAAGACAGAAACAGAGAGTGTTTGAATTCTCCGTGATTAGACCCCTTAACGATAAACAACATGGTGGATGAGAGGGATAGAGAGGGAGAGGGTGAGAGGGATAGAGAGGGAGAGGGAGAGAGAGAGAGAGAGAGAGGAAGAGAGAGAGATGGAGCGATACAGAGTAACAGAGAGATAGGGAGAGGGAGCAATGCAGAGAGTAACAGTTAGACAGTGAGGAATAGAGATTAATTCAGATGGGTAGTGAGTGTCAGGGGAGTCCGAGACGCTACATAAGCAAGGTAAAGATTTGAAAATGGAGGAGTGTTTCTTACCCACTTTTAAAAGACAATCCACACTCACACCAGTCACATTTCACACTCTCTGCTCAGTCCTGTGTTGGGGGGTGTTGAGTGTGGGATCAGTGTTTGCTTTTCTCAAACCGCAGTGATATTCCCAACAAGGGCAAGACGTTTCAGTGTTTAAAAATGTAAACATTTCAAAACAAAAGCAGACAGGATTTGGTTAAATCTCACGGGATCCAGGGTGAGGTAGCCAAATGGATATAAAATAGGCTTGATGACAGAAGACAGAGGGTGGTTGTAGAGGGTTGTTTTTTTGGTCAAACTGGAGGCCTGTGACCAGCGGGGTGCCTCAGGGATCGGTGCTGGGTCCACTGTTATTTGTCATTTATATTAATGATTTGGATGAGAATTTAGGAGGCATGGTTTGTAAGTTTGCAGTTGACACCAAGATTTGTGGCATAGTGGACAGTGAAGAAGGTTATCTCGGGTTGCAATGGGATCTTGATCAATTGGGCCAGTGGGCTGTTGAATGGCAGATGGAGTTTAATTTAGATAAATGCAAGGTGATACATTTTGGTGGATCGAACCAACACAGGACTTACTCAGTTAATGGTAGGGTGTTGGTGAGAGTTACAGAACAAAGGGATCTCGGGGTACAGATTGACAGCTCCTTGAAAGTGGAGTCACAGGTGGATAGAGTGGTGAAGAAGGCATTCCACATGCTTGGTTTCATTGGTCAGAACATGGAATACAGGAGTTGGGACGTCTTGTTGAAGTTGTACAAGACATTGGTAAGACCACACTTGGAATGCTGTGTATTGTTCTGGTCACCCTTATAAAAAGGAGATTATTAAGCAAGAAAGTGTGCAGAAAAGAATGACTGGGATGCCAAGGGGTCCTGATGGTTTGAGTTATAATGAGAGGCTGGATACTCTGGGACTTTTTTTCCCTTGAGTTGGCTTAGTGGTGTTCTTATAGAGGTCTCTAAAATAATGAGGGCATGGATACAGCAGCTTTACAGAACCTTAGTTAGGCCGCACTTGGAATATAGTGTTCAATTCTGATCGACACACTACCAGAAAGATGTGGAGCATTTGGAGAGGGTTCAGAAAAGATTTACCAGGATGTTGCCTGGTATGGAGGGCATTAGCTCTGAGGAGAGATTGGAGAAACTTGGTTTGTTCTCACTGGAACGACGGAGGTTGAGGGATGACCTGATAGAATTCTACAAGATTATGAGGGGCATGGGCAGAGTGGATAGTGAGAAGCTTTTTACCAGGGTGGAAGATTCAAAATCTAGGGGGCACAGGTTTAAGGTGTGAGGGGCAAGGTTTAAAGGAGATGTACAAGGCAAGTTTTTTACACAGAGGGTGGTGGGTGCCTGGAACTCGCTGCCGGGGGAGGTAGTGGAAGCAGATACGACAGTGAGTTTTACGGAACGTCTGGACAAATACATGAATAGGATGGGAATAGAGGGATATGGTGCCCGGAAGGGTAGGGGGTCTTAGTTCAGTCGGGCAGCATGGTTGGTGCAGGCATGGAGGGCCGAAGGGACTGTTCCTGTGCTGTAATTCCGGTCCCCATCAAACACTTCCAGGACAGGTACAGCACAGGGTTAGGTACAGAGTAAAGCTCCCTCGACACTGTCCCCATTAAACACTCGCAGGACAGGGACAGCACGGGTTTAGATCCAGAGTGAAGCTCCCTCTACACTGTCCCCATCAAACACTCCCAGGACAGATACAGCACAGGGTTGGATACAGAGTGAAGCTCCCTCTACACTGTCCTCATCAAACACTCCCAGGACAGGTACAGCACGGGTTTAGATCCAGAGTGAAGCTCCCTCGACACTGTCCCCATCAAACACTCGCAGGACAGGTACAGCACGGGGTTAGATACAGAGTGAAGCTCCCTCGACACTGTCCCCATCAAACACTCGCAGGACAGGTACAGCACGGGGTTAGACACAGAGTAAATCTCCCTCCACACTGTCCCCATCAAACACTCCCAGGACAGGGACAGCACGGGGTAAGATACAGAGCAAAGCTCGCTCTACACTGTCCCCATAAAACACTTCCAGGAGAGAAACAGCACGGGGTTAGATACAGAGTGAAGCTCCCTATACACTGTCCCCATCAAACACTCCCAGGACAGGTACAGCACGGGTTCAGATACAGAGTGAAGCTCCCTCGACACTGTCTCCATCAAACACACCGAGGAAAGGTACTGCACGGGGTGAGATACAGAGTGAAGCTCCCTATACACTGTCCCCATCAAATAATCCAATGACAGATACAGCATGGTGCTAGATTAAAGGAAAAGCTGCCTCCACATTGTGCACATCAAACACACCCAGGACAGGTACAGCACGGGGTTAGATACAGCTCAAATCTTCCTCTACATTTTGCACCATCATTGTGTGTGTGTGTGTGTGTGTGTGTGAGAGAATGTGTGTGAGGGAAAGTGTGTGTGAGAGACAGAGAGAGCATGTGTGTGTGTGTGTGTGTGTGTCTGAGAGTGTGTAAGGAGAGCGTGTGTGTGACCTGATCTTCCTCTACAGTCTATCAGTAACTGAAACACGGGATTAGATGCAAAATAAAGAGTCTTCACTCCCGCACTCTCACACACATTCTCTCACACACACTCTCTCACACACACTCTCTCTCACACTCTCTCTCACACACTCTCTCTCACACACTCTCTCTCACACACTCTCTCTCACACACTCTCTCTCTCACACACACACACACACTTTCTCACACTCTCTCTCTCGCACACACACTCTCTCTCAGTCTCTCTACACTGTTCCCATCCAAAACACCCAGGACAGATACAGCACGGGGTTAGGTACAGAATAAAGCTCCCTCTACACTGTCCCCATCAAACACTCCCAGGACAGGTACAGCACAGGGTTAGATACAGAGTAAAGCTCTCTCTACACTGTCCCCATCAAACACACCCAGGACAGGTACAGCACGGGGTTAGATACAGATTAAACCTCACTGTACACTCTCCCCATCAAACACTCCCAGGACAGGTACAGCACGGGGTGAGATACAGAGTAAATCTCCCTCTACACTGTCCCCATCCAACACACCCAGGACAGATACAGCACGGGGTGAGATACAGAGTAAAGCTTCCTCTACACTGTCCCCATCAAACACTCCCAGAACAGATACAGCACGGGGTTAGATATAGAGTAAAGCTCCCTCTTCACTGTCTCCATCAAATAAACCAAGGACAGATACAGCACGGGTTTAGATACAGAGTAAAGCTCCCTCTACACTGTCCCCATCAAAACACTCCCAGGACAGGTACAGCACAGGGTTGGATACAGAGTAAAGCTCCCTCTGCACTGGCCCATCAAACACTCCCAGGACAGGTACAGCACGGGTTTAGATACAGAGTAAAGCTCCCTCGATACTGTCCCCATCAAACACTCCCAGGACAGGGACAGCATGGGTTAGATATGGAGTAACGCTCCCTCTACAATATCCCCATCAGACAACCGAGGACAGGTACAGCACGGGGTTAGATACAGAGTAAAGCTCCCTCTACATTGTCACCATGAAACACTCCCAAGACAGATACAGCATGGGGTGAGATACAGAGTAAAGCTCACTGTACACTGTCCCCATCAAATAGTCCCAGAAAAGATACAGCACGGGGTGAGATACAGACTGAAGCTCCCTCGACACGGTCCCCATCAAACACTCCCAGGACATGTACAGCACGGGGTTAGATACAGATTAAGGCTCACTGTACACTGTCCCCATCAAACAGCCCCAGAACAGATTCAGCACGGGGTTAGATATAGAGTAAAGCTCCCTCTACACTGTCCCCATCAAACACACCCAGGACAGGTACAGCACGGGGTTAGATACAGAGTAAGCTCCCTCTACACTGTCCCCCATCAAACACTCCCAGGACAGGTACAGCACGGGGTTAG
>NW_027590431.1:200000-352000 GCF_964213995.1 Mustelus asterias
GGTAGTGAGTGTCAGGGGAGTCCGAGACGCTACATAAGCAAGGTAAAGATTTGAAAATGGAGGAGTGTTTCTTACCCACTTTTAAAAGACAATCCACACTCACACCAGTCACATTTCACACTCTCTGCTCAGTCCTGTGTTGGGGGGTGTTGAGTGTGGGATCAGTGTTTGCTTTTCTCAAACCGCAGTGATATTCCCAACAAGGGCAAGACCTTTCAGTGTTTAAACATGTAAACTTTTAAAAACAAAAGCAGACAGGATTTGGTTAAATCTCACGGGATCCAGGGTGAGGTAGCCAAATGGATATAAAATAGGCTTGATGACAGAAGACAGAGGGTGGTTGTAGAGGGTTGTTTTTTTGTCAAACTGGGGGCCTGTGACCAGCGGGGTGCCTCAGGGATCGGTGCTGGGTCCACTGTTATTTGTCATTTATATTAATGATTTGGATGAGAATTTAGGAGGCATGGTTTGTAAGTTTGCAGTTGACACCAAGATTTGTGGCATAGTGGACAGTGAAGAAGGTTATCTCGGGTTGCAATGGGATCTTGATCAATTGGGCCAGTGGGCTGTTGAATGGCAGATGGAGTTTAATTTAGATAAATGCGAGGTGATACATTTTGGTGGATCGAACCAACACAGGACTTACTCAGTTAATGGTAGGGTGTTGGTGAGAGTTACAGAACAAAGGGATCTCGGGGTACAGATTGATAGCTCCTTGAAAGTGGGGTCACAGGTGGATATAGTGGTGAAGAAGGCATTCCACATGCTTGGTCAGAACATGGAATACAGGAGTTGGGACGAGTTGTTGAAGTTGTACAAGACATTGGTAAGACCACACTTGGAATGCTGTGTATTGTTCTGGTCACCCTTATAGAAAGGAGATGATTAAGCTGGAAAGTGTGCAGAAAAGAATTACTGGGATGCCAAGGGGTCCTGATGGTTTGAGTTATAATGAGAGGCTGGATACTCTGGGACTTCTTTTCCCTTGAGTTGGCTTAGTGGTGTTCTTCTAGAGGTCTCTAAAATAATGAGGGCATGGATATAGCAGCTTTATAGAACCTTAGTTAGGCCGCACTTGGAATATAGTGTTCAATTCTGATCGACACACGACCAGAAAGATGTGGAGAATTTGGAGAGGGTTCAGAAAAGATTTACCAGGATGTTGCCTGGTATGGAGGGCATTAGCTCTGAGGAGAGATTGGAGAAACTTGGTTTGTTCTCACTGGAACGACGGAGGTTGAGGGGCGACCTGATAGAATTCTACAAGATTATGAGGGGCATGGACAGAGTGGATAGTCAGAAGCTTTTTACCAGGGTGGAAGATTCAAAATCTAGGGGGCATAGGTTTAAGGTGTGAGGGGCAAGGTTTAAAGGAGATGTACAAGGCAAGTTTTTTTACACAGAGGGTGGTGGGTGCCTGGAACTCGCTGCCGGGGGAGGGAGTGGAAGCAGATACGATAGTGGGCTTTACGGAACGTCTGGACAAATACATGAATAGGATGGGAATAGAGGGATATGGTCCCCGGAAGGGTAGGGGGTTTTAGTTCAGTCGGGCAGCATGGTTGGTGCAGGCTTGGAGGGCCGAAGGGACTGTTCCTGTGCTGTAATTCTCTTTGTTCTTTGAGAAGCTCGTCAACATCTTTTCCAAAAGGGAGGGGAGTCTAAAACTAGAAGACACAGGTTTAAGGTGAGAGGGGAGAGGGTCCAGAGGGCAATTCTTTTCACACATAGGGTGGTGAGGGATTGGAACAAGCTGCCAGAGGTCGTAGTAGAAGCGGATACAATTTTATATTTTAAAAAGCATTTAGACAGTTATTCTGGTAAGATTGGTATGGAGGGATTTGGGCCAAACGCAAGGCATTTGATACGAGCTTTATGGTTAAAAACTGGGTGGCAGGGAAAAGTTGGGCCAAAGGGCCCATTTGTATCTGAGCTCTGTTTTCTGCCCGGAAACCATTTCTCAATCCATCCCAGTGTTTTCCAAATTTGTGGATTGGACACAGTAAATTGCCGTTTCCTGTCCAAAGCTGTGTTGGTTCGGTGGATTAAGGTAAATGTGTGGGGTTACGGGGATAGGGCTGGGTCAAGGGCCTTGGTAAGATACTGTGTCAGAGAGTCAGTACAGACTCGATGGGCTGAATGGTCTCCTTCTGCACTGCAGGGATTCTGTGACTCTGTTATTAAGATCCCTTTGTCATTTGAAGCTTCCAGCTAAAATGCTGACAATGCTGCCTATTTCTGTGCACTTTGGCAAACGTCCTGTCTCATCACCGGGCGACACGGTGGCACAGTGGTTAGCACTGCTGACTCACAGCGCCAGGGATCTGGGTTCGATTCACTGCCTCGAGTGACTGTCTGTGTGGAGTTTGCACGTTTGCTAAATTGCCCCTTAGTGTCAGGGGGATTCGGGCCTGGGTGGGATTACTGTCGGGGCAGGCTTGTTGGGCTGAATGGCCTCATTCTGCAGTGTAGGAATTCTATGACTCTTGGATCTTAAATGGTTGATAAAGAGTGAAACTGAGACACGAACTGGGGCTTGGCAGCAGCAGACAGAATGGGAATCATTGCATCCTGCAGGGATTTTTATTACAGAATCAATTTCAGAAAATTTACAACTCAAAATCCACAACAGCAAAGTGTGGGATTGCAAACTTGGAATGATTAGCCCAGGGCTAAAGTTTAAAAGCTACAGATTGACATTCAGAAACAAGAGATGGCCTCACATCTTCAATTCTGTGATTGTCTGCCATCTCCTGCTCTGAATATTACAAAATCTCTGCCCCCTTCATGCGTCTGGAGACTTTGAAAGTTACGCAGACATTGGTAAAACGTTCCTTTATCTCAAGGCATCTCCTGTGAAATACTCAACTTCTGCAAAGAGACACAATCTAATTGACACTTTCTGAATCTCCTTTCAAACAACCTCCCAACCCCATTGTGCAGGATGCAGGAATGTCACCTTTTGTCACATTCCCCAACACAATTGTTGACACGTTTTCGGGACAGGAAAAGTAGATTCAACTGACAGATTCTGAGCCCCAGGTTGAATCTTTAAGATGTAAAAATGAACTGAAAGCCCAGGTCTCTCTGTTCCTGCAACTATTTTAACATTGACCCATTGATTTTAAATTGCTTCTCCTGTGTGTAAAATACCATCCATCAACTTCAGGTTTGAACATTAATAAGCGACTGAGCATCAACTGTGAATTATAGAAGGTAGTTCCAAACTAATATCACACCTGGTGTGGCAAAGTGTTCCTGAATTTCACTCCGAAAAGTCTAAAACCCTAAACATTGTCTAAAATCCAATGTCCCCCAAGTCCTGTCCCCATCAAACACTCCCAGGACAGGTACAGCACAGGGTTAGGTACAGAGTATAGCTCCCTGGACACTGTCCCCATTAAACACTCCCAGGAAAAATACAGCACGGGGTTCAATACAGAGTAAAGGTCCCTCGACACTGTCTCCATCAAACACTCGCAGGACAGGGACAGCACGGGGTTCGATACAGAGTAAAGCTCCCTCTCCACTATCCCCATAAAACACTTCCAGGAGAGATACAGCATGGGGTTAGATACAGAGCAAAACTCCCTCTACACTGTCCCCCATCAAACACACCCAGGACAGGTTCAGCACGTGTTTAGATAGAGTGAAGCTCCCTATACACTGTCCCCATCAAACACTCCCAGGACAGGTACAGCACGGGGTTAGATACAGAGTAAAGCTCCCTCTATACTGTCCCCCATCAAACACTCCCAGGACAGGTACAGCACGGGGTTCGATACAGAGTAAAGCTCCCTCTCCACTGTCCCCATAAAACACTTCCAGGAGAGATACAGCACGGGGTTAGATACAGAGCAAAGCTCCCTCTACACTGTCCCCCATCAAACACACCCAGGACAGGTACAGCACGTGTTTAGATACAGAGTGAAGCTCCCTCTACACTGTCCCCCATCAAACACTCCCAGGACATATACAGCACAGGGTTAGATACAGAGTAAAGCTCCCTCTACACTATCCCCATCAAACACTCCCAGGACAGGTACTGCACAGGTTTAGATACAGAGTGAAGCTCCCTATACACTGTCCCCATCATATAATCCAATGACAGACACAGCATGGTGCTAGATTAAAGGAAAAGCTGCCTCCACATTGTGCACATCAAACACACCCAGGACAGGTACAGCACGGGGTTAGATACAGCTCAAATCTTCCTCTCCATTTTGCCCCATCGTTCTGTGGGTGTGTGTGTGAGAGAATGTGTGTGTGAGAGAGAGTGTGTGTATGTGTGAGAGAGTGTGTGTGAGAGAGAGAGTGTGTGTGAGAGAGAGAGTGTGTGCGAGAGAGAGAGTGTGTGCGAGAGAGAGAGTGTGTGCGAGAGAGAGAGTGTGTGCGAGAGAGAGAGAGTGTGTGCGAGAGAGAGTGTGTGTGCGAGAGAGAGTGTGTGCGCGAGAGAGAGAGCGTGTGCGTGAGAGAGAGTGTGTGTGTGAGAGAGTATATGTTTGTGAGTGTATGTGTGAGAGAGAGTGTGTGTGAGAGAGAGATAGAGTGTGTGAGAGAGAGAGTGTGTGCGAGAGAGAGTGTGTGTGTGTGAGAGAGAGTGTGTGTTTGAGAGAGAGTGTGTGCGAGAGAGAGTATGTGTGAGAGAGAGACTGTGCGTGAGAGAGAGTGTGTTAGAGAGAGTGTGTGTGTGAGAAAGAGTGTGTGTGTGAGAGACAGGCTGTGTGTGAGAGACAGGCTGTGTGTGAGAGAGTGTGTGAGAGAGTGTGTGCGAGAGAGAGAGTGTGTGTGTGAGAGAGAGTGCGTGTGAGTGAGAGTGTGTGTGTGAGAGAGAGAGTGTGTGTGAGAGTGTGTGTGAGAGTGAGAGTGTGTGGGAGAGTGAGAGTGTGTGTGAGAGAGAAACCGTGTGTGTGAGAGAGCGTGTGTGTGTGTGAGAGAGAGAGTGTGTGTGAGAGAGAGAATGTGTGTGAGAGAGAGTGTGTGTGTGTGAGAGAGAGAGTTTTCGAGAGAGAGTTTTCGAGAGAGAGAGTGTGTGTGTGTGTGTGTGAGAGAGTGTGTGTGTGTGAGAGAGAGAGTTTTCGAGAGAGTGTGTGCGAGAGAGAGAGTGTGTGTGAGAGAGACCGTTTGTGTGAGAGAGAGTGTGTGTGAGAGAGAGAGTGTGTGTGAGAGAGAGAGTGTGTGTGAGAGAGAGAGTGTGCGAGAGTGTGTGTGTGAGAGAGTGTGTGTGTGAGAGAGAGAGTGTGTGTGAGAGAGAGTGTGTGTGTGAGAGAGAGAGAGTGTGTGTGAGAGAGAGAGAGAGTGTGTGTGTGAGAGAGTGTGTGTGTGTGTGTGTGAGAGAGAGTGTGTGTGTGAGAGACATAGAGTGTGTGCGAGAGCGAGAGCGTGTGTGTGTCCCCATCAAACAAACCAAGGACAGATACAGCACGGAGTTAGATACAGAGTAAAGCTCCCTCTGCACTGTCCCCAACAAACTCGCCCAGGACAGGTACAGCACGGGGTTAGATACAGAGTAAAGCTCTCGCGATACTGTCCCCAACAAACACTCCCAGGACAGGTACAGCACGGCGTTAGATACAGAGTAAAGCTCCCTCTACACTGTCCCCATCAAACACCCCCCAGGACAGGTACAGCACGGGGTTAGATACAGATTAAAGCTCATTGTACACTGTCCCCATCAAACAAACCAAGGACAGGTACAGCACGGGGTGAGACACAGAGTAAAGCTCCCTCGACACTGTCCCCATCAAACACACCCAGGACAGGTACAGCAAGTGGTTAGATATAGAGTAAAGCTCCCACTTCACTGTCCTCATCAAACACTCCCAGGACATATACAGCACAGGGTTAGATAGAGATAAAGCTCCCTCTACACTGTCCCCATCATATAATCCAATGACAGACACAGCATGGTGCTAGATTAAAGGAAAGGCTGCCTCCACATTGTGCACATCAAACAGACCCAGGACAGGTACAGCACGGGGTTAGATACAGCTCAAATCTTCCTCTACATTTTGCCCATCATTGTGTGTGTGTGTGTGTGTGAGAGAATGTGTGTGAGAGAGAGAGAGAGTGTGTGTGCGTGAGAGAGAGTGTGTGCGTGAGAGAGAGTGTGTGCGTGAGAGAGAGTGTGTGCGTGAGAGAGAGTGTGTGCGTGAGAGAGAGTGTGTGCGTGAGAGAGAGTGTGTGCATGAGAGAGAGTGTGTGCGTGAGGGAGGGTGTGTGTGTGAGAACGTGTGTGTGTGTGAGAGAGAGTTTGTGTGAGAGAGAGTGTGTGCGAGAGAGAGTGTGCGAGAGAGAGTGTGCGAGAGAGAGTGTGCGAGAGAGAGAGTGTGTGCGAGAGAGAGTGTGTGCGAGAGAGAGTGTGCGAGAGAGAGTGTGTGCGAGAGAGAGTGTGTGCGAGAGAGAGTGTGCGCGAGAGAGAGTGTGCGCGAGAGAGAGTGTGTGCGAGAGAGAGTGTGTGTGCGAGAGAGAGTGTGTGTGCGAGAGAGAGTGTGTGTGCGAGAGAGAGTGTGTGCGAGAGAGAGTGTGTGCGAGAGAGAGTGTGTGCGAGAGAGAGTGTGTGCGAGAGAGAGTGTGTGCGAGAGTGTGTGCGAGAGAGAGTGTGTGCGAGAGAGAGCGTGTGCGTGAGTGTGTGTGTGCGTGAGAGAGACTGTGTGAGAGACTGAGTGTGTGCGTGAGAGAGACTGTGTGCGTGAGAGAGAGTATATGTTTGAGAGAGAGTGTATATGTGAGAGAGAGAGAGTGTGTGTGAGAGAGAGTGTGCGAGAGTGTGTCTGAGAGAGAGTGTGTGTGTGAGAGAGTGTGTGTGTGTGAGAGAGTGTGTGTGTGAGAGAGTATATGTTTGAGAGAGAGTGTATGTGTGAGAGAGTGTGTGTGTGTGAGAGAGTGTGTGTGTGAGAGAGTGAGTTTATGTGTGTGAGAGAGTGAGTGTATGTGTGTGAGAGAGTGAGTGTATGTGTGTGAGAGTGTGTCAGTTGGAGAGAATGCATGGGTGAGAGTGTGTGAGCGTGAAAGTGTGTGTGAGAGAATGTGTGTGAGAGAGAAAGTGTGTGTGACAGAGAGGAGGAGCGTGTGTGTGAGTGAGAGAGTGCGTAAGAGATAGTGTATGTGTGTGTGAGAGACAGAGAGAGCATGTGTGTGTGTGTGTGTGTGTGTGTGTGTTTCTGAGAGTGTGTAAGGACAGCGTGTGTGTGACCTGATCTTCCTCTACAGTCTATCAGTAACTGAAACATGGGATTAGATGCAAAGTAAAGCTCCCTCGACACTGTTCCCATCAAACACTCCCAGGAAAGGTACAGGTACAGCACAGAGTTCGATACAGAGTAAAGCTCCCTCGACACTGTCCCCATCCAACACACCCAGGACAGATACAGCACGGGGCTAGATAGAGTAAAGCTTCCTCTACACTGTCCCCATGAAACACACACAGGACAGGTACAGCACGGGGTTAGATACAGAGTAAAGCTCCCTCTACACTGTCCCCATGAAACACACACAGGACAGGTACAGCACGGGGTTAGATACAGAGTAAAGCTCCCTCTACACTGTCCCCATGAAACACACACAGGACAGGTACAGCACGGGGTTAGATACAGATAAAGCTCCCTCTGCACTGTCACTATCAAATAACTATCAAATCTCCACATCATGACGATCAAATATTCCAATGACAGATACAGCATGGGGATAGATACAGGGAAAAGCTGCCACACATCAAACACACCCAGGACAGGTACAGCATCGGGTGAGGTACAGCGTATATCTCCCTCTACACTGTGTGTGTGAGAGAGAGAGAGAGTGTGTGTGAGAGAGAGTGTGTGTGTGAGAGAGAATGTGTGTGTGTGAGAGAGAGTGTGTGTGTGAGAGAGAATATGACTTTGTGTGTGTGTGTGAGAGGGAGAGTGTGAGAAAGAGAGACAATGTGAGATGGAGACAGAGTGCGTCTGAGAGAGTGTGTGTGTCTCTGAGAGTGTGAGAGAGTGTGTGTGTGAGAGAGAGCGTGTGTGAGAGAGAGAGTGTGTGTGTGTGTGTGAGAGAGTGTGTGTGTCTGAGAGTGTGAGAGAGAGTGTGTGTGCGAGAGAGAGAGAGCGTGTGTGTGAGAGAGAGTGTGTGTGTGTGTGTGAGAGAGTGTGTGTCTGAGTGTGTGAGAGAGTGTGTGCGAGAGAGAGAGAGTGTGTGTGTGTGTGAGATTATGTGTGTGTCTAAGAGTGTGTAAGAGAGAGTGTGTGTGTGAGCTGATCTTTTTCTACACCCTATCGGTAACTGCAACACTATATTCTGCACCCTTTCCTCTCCTTCTCCCTGTGTACTCTATGTACAGAATGTTTTGTCTGTATAGCGCACAAGAAACAATACTTTTCACTGCATCCCAATTCAAATCAATCAAATCAAATCAAATTAACACGGTGAAGTTTGGACCCTGTGGGGTGACAGTTGTCTGAATACAGATTCTATCTTATTGTAACATTCAGGTACCACGTGTACTGAGCTCACCAGCGTTCTGTCTGTATTGTGTGAATCCAGTCTTGAAATATCCACTCATGTTGCTAATTCTGCCAAGACAGAAACAGAAAGAGTGTTTGAATTCTCCGTGATTAGACCCCTTAACGATAAACAACATGGTGGATGAGAGGGATAGAGAGGGAGAGGGTGAGAGGGATAGAGAGGGAGACGGAGAGAGAGCGAGAGAGAGGGACAGCTCAATGGACAAAACTGGTGTGAGAAAGGGGCAAATCCTTTGAAAATGGAGGCAGAGAGGAGGCTTTGTTCAACTCCCATTCTTTCCCTGTCTTCAGCAGGCTGGGCAGGAAGTGTGAGCAGAGAGGGGGGGGATAGACAGACACACACTGACACAATCCCCCCAATACACTCACTCACACATCCCCATTCCCCCTCCACTCGCTGGGTTGTGGGGAGCGGCTGCAAGGATTTTCCGGGCTGCTGTGGGGGGGTCAGGGGGTTTTTGAAATGGACGAACACGACCTACAGGGGAAAAGAAATAAAGTTTGAAACTAAACTAAAGAAACTAAAGACAGGAACTTGCAGAATCCATTGCCTCCCTGCATTAACATATCAAGAGTCAGTCTGACATTGCCACAAACTCCTCTGGGGTGAGAGGGGGAGGGGGGGTGAATTAGCATCTCAATAGAGAGACAGACATTGTAAACATGTCAGAGACTCAGGGTGGGGTTTGCATCCAGCACACTCAGGATAAATGTGAATCTGAGAGCCTTCAGTCCCCACACCAATAATCCCCCTGCACTGAAAACATTCCCACTCTGATTCAGTGTGTGTGTGTGTCAGTGTGTGTGTCAATCTGCTTTTTGACCTGTGCTTTGCTTGTGTGGACATGATGCTGAATGGACTTGAATGGAAATGCTGGACTCCTCGCTGTGATATGTTGTGTGTCTTATTGTTAAAATGGCCGTGTCTCTTTTTCTCTCTCTTTTTAACCAATTTTTATCTCTTTTTCTCCTGAGGAATTTTGAAAACTGGGGATGTGTCGAGGATCCAAAGGACGGGAATGTTTGTGACCAGGATGAAGGAGAGGAGCTTCTTCCAGAGGGAGGGCTGACTGAGGCCTGTTGCTCAGGCTTCACCCTGAGTGAGTTGTGTCTGTTTATTAACCTGATCCAGATTTAATGTTTCATATCAGAGGGAGCGAGATCTGAATGAGAGTGGAATAGAGAGAGAGAGAGAAACACACAGGGAGGGAACTGTCTCATAGAATCATAGAAACCCTACAGTACAGAAAGAGGCCATTCGGCCCATCGAGTCTGCACCGACCACAATCTCACCCAGGCCCTACCCCCATATCCCTACATATTTACCCACTAGTCCCTCTAACCTAGGCATCTCAGGACACTAAGGGCAATGTTTAGCATGGCCAATCAACCTAACCCGCACATCTTTGGACTGTGGGAGGAAACCGGAGCACCCGGAGGAAACCCATGCAGACACGAGGAGAATGTGCAAACTCCACACAGACAGTGACCCAAGCCGGGAATCGAACCCAGGTCCCTGGAGCTGTGAAGCAGCAGTGCTAACCACTGTGCTACCGTGCCACCCTAACTCTTTAGTCTCTGCTTTACAACTGACTTGTTGTGTTTGGGTGTTACTGAGAGATTGTGTAACTGAGAGGAGATCCTGGGTTTTTGCTGTGCTATTTAATTTAAATATTTTCTTGTATTTTAATTATTTTCTCTCTCTTTCCCCAAGAATTAATATTTAGATTTTACTGAGAGATTGTGTAACTGAGAAGGGGGAATCCTGGCCTCTTGTGCTATTTAATTTAAAGAATTCTTGTATTTTAATTAATTATTTTCTCTGTTCCCCAGAAATTCTTGTATTTAAATTAATTATATTCTATCTCTTCCCAAGGAATTCATATTTAGTTAGACAATCTCTCAGTGAAATCTTAGAAGGGGGAATCCTGGGCTCTTGTGCTATTTAATTTAAACATTTTCGTGTACTTTAATTAATTATTTTCTCTTCTCCCCAGGAATTTGAATTTTGAAGACTGCAACATGACTCGGAATACTTGGACAAGGGGCTTTTCTCCAGAGGAGGATGGATGGACTGAGGCCTGTTCTATAGGCCGCATGTGAGTTGTCGTCTCTTTATTACCCTGATCCAGGTTTAATTTTAATCTCGCTTCCTCGGATGAACCAGTTCTGGTTCTATTGTGGGGTGTGGGGGGGCTGGAGTTTGAAACCCTGGGGTTAAAATATCCCGGCTTTGCAATTAGTTACAAACACATTAACCCTTTGGTGGGTGGCAAAGAGTAAATTAAATGTCTGTGATATGAAACTGTCTCAATTTGTTTTAAATCCAAGGTAACAGGGATGGGTGACAGACCGCTGCTCCTAATTGTTGAATAAAATTCACAGAGGCCTTTACAATTCAGTTTTCAGAAGTTCAGAATTTCATTTCGTCCTCTCTGCAGCTTTTCCCCCATTCTGTCTATTTCCTCTCTGCTTTCTCTCTCTCCATTCCTTTCCTTCCTCTATCTGTCTCTCTTTTTTATTCCCTCTCTCTCCCTCTTTTTCCCAGGAAATAATATTTTGTTGGACAATCTCTCAGTAAAATCTGAGAAAGGGGAATCCTGGGCTCTTGTGCGATTTAATTTAAACATTTTCTGGTATTTTAATATATTTCTCTCTCTTTTACCCAAGAATTAATGTTTAGATTTTACTGAGAGATTGTGTAACTGAGAAAGGGGAATCCTGGGCTCTTGTGGATTCAATTTAAACATTTTCTTGTATTTAAATTAATTATATTCTATCTCTTCCCAAGGAATTCATATTTAGTTAGACAATCTCTCAGTGAAATCTTAGAAGGGGGAATCCTGGGCTCTTGTGCTATTTAATTTAAACATTTTCTTGTACTTTAATTAATTATTTTCTCTTCTCCCCAGGAATTTGAATTTTGAAGACTGCAACATGACTCGGGATCCTTGGACAAGGGGCTTTTCTCCAGAGGAGGATGGATGGACTGAGGCCTGTTCTATAGGCTGCAAGTGAGTTGTCGTCTCTTTCTTACCCTGATCCAGGTTTAAATTTAATCTCGCTTCCTCGGATGAACCAGTTCTGGTTCGATTGTGGGATGTGTGGGGGGCTGGAGTTTAAAATGCTGGGGTTAAAATATCCCGGCTTTGCAATTAGTCACAAACACGTTAACCCTTTGGTGGGTGGCAGAGTAAATTATGTATGAAACTGTCTATAAGTTTGTTTTAAATCTAAAATAACAGGGGTCGGAGACAGAGCAATGAACCTAATTGTTGAATAAAATTCACAGAGGCCTTTACAATTCAGTTTACAGATGTTCAGATTTTCATTTCATCCTCTCCACAGCTTTTCCCCCATTCTGTCTATTTCTCTCTGCTTTTCTCTCCATTTCCTTCCGCTATCTGCCTCTCTTTATTCTCTCTCTCTCCCTCTTTTTCCCAGGAATTAATATTTAGTTGGACAATCTCTCAGTAAAACCTGGAAAGGGGCAATCCTGGGATTTTGTGCTGTGTAATTTTCATTCTGGGTGTCCCGGGGGGTTTGATTTCACTGTCTCAGCCCCTCTCTGCCTCACTCTCTCTGTATAAACTTTTCCCAAATTACAAAACACTCAACACAGCTGACTGCACCTTGTGGGATCTTGCTGGGGATTTTGTTTTAAAAAGGGTGTTTTCTCAGAGGCAGTTTAAACCTTTCAGGGGACTGTGGGGAAGTCTCCAGACTTGGGACAACACACACACAGGGTTGGGGGCTGGGGGTGGCGGGCGGGGGGGGAGGTGGGCAGTCAGGTATACTGGTATTCTGGGAGACTGATATTCCCAACAAGGGCCAGAGGTCTCAGTGCTGAAACATATTAAACTGTTCAAACAGAGGCAGGCAGAAAGCCATGAGGCTTCAGAGCTCCCTGTAGATGCAAAGGTAACTCCCATTGCCAAAAAGTAGCCACATGTGAAGTGGAAACACCTTCCCTCAGCTTGTTACACACTGACCTTTCCACAAACCCCAACATGTTTACAAACACTCGCTGCAGTTTCTGCAAACTTTGTATCAAACTGCCTCCCATTCTGCTCAATACTGACCCCCTCTCAACCTGGCACTGAACTAGTGTCTGAATTGAGACAGAGACACACAGACAGAGTTTTTGAAGCTGAAAGTTTTAAAGTTTATATATTAGTGTCACAAGTAAGGCTTACATTAACACTGCAATGAAGTTACTGAGAGAGACAGAGAGAGGCAGAGACACACAGAGACAGAGACATAGATAAAGAGACAGAAAGAGACAGAGAGATAAAGAGACAGAGAGGATGTTTAAAGTTTGTTTATTCCTGTCACAAGTAAGGCTCACATTAACGCTGCAGTTACTGAGAGAGACAGAAAGAGAGAGTTTTTAAAGTTGAAAGATTTAAAGTTTATTTATTAGTGTCACAAGGCTTACATTAACACTGCAATGAAGTTAGTGAGAAAGACAGAGATAGAGGGAGCATCCAGAGTGGGTTCAGTAACACATTTATTGATCAGATATCTCTCTCTGTGACCCTTTAGCGATGAGATATTCAGCCAGGATGGTTTCACTGACCCTCTTCAGCAGGCAGATATTCCCAAATCCAGCCTAGGTCTCAGACACACACACACACCACTCACACATTCCCTCTGCTCTGTCCAAGGGAATATTGTAATCCAGGAATTTCTATTTTATATTTACAGGGTGAGGGGGGGGAGAAACTCAACTCAAAAATCCTGCAGTCTCTCCAAGCTGCTTTTAAATTTCAATTCAAACCCTGGGCCACATGGGAAGCTGCAGAGATTGGGAAACTTACCAAACCCAGTTTGTGTGTGAGAGTGTCTGCAGCTTTTGTGTCTTTGAACTTGCGAGGGTGCCAGGGAGAGAATGTCACTGTCTTCACCTCTCTCTCTGCCTCTCTGTATAAAAAAATCACCAAATTAAACCACACTCAATAATGCGACCATACACAATTAATTATCAAATATCTGTCTCTCTCGCTTTATCTCTGTCTCTCCCCGTCTCTCTCTCTCCCTGTTCTCTCTCTCCCTGTCTCTTCTCGAGCAGAAACAGGTGGAGACAGAGAGGCAGGGAGAGAGAGGAAGAGGGAGGGATGGAAACAGCTGGAGTTGTGGGTTAGATGCAGGGGGAGAGACACAGGCTGTTAGAGGGAGGGGGGGTTTCAGTGAGGGACAGGGTCTCCAGTTTAATTCTGAGGGTCCTGAGAGAGGGATTTCACTGTCTCAGCCCCTCTCTGGCTCCCTCACTCTGTATAAACAATTCCCAAATTTAAAAAACGCTCAACACAGCTGACTGCACTTTGTGGGATCTTGCTGTGCACCACAGTGATTTTAGTTTTAAAAAGGGTTACTTTTAAGAGGGAGTTCCGGCCTTTCTGGAGATTTGGGATGATGCAGACACACACACACACACACACACAGGGTAGTGAGTGGGGAAGGGGGCTCACAGCAGGCGAGAGAGTGGGGGGTGGGGGGAGGACTGTGTCCCATCTGATTCAGGTTCACATTGCTGCTGCTGCTGTGGGATCTTGCTGTGCACACACTGGGCCTGTGGCCTTTGGCTGCACTGCAACAGCGACCGCACTTTTTATTTTCAAACAAAATCTGGCTCAGGGACCGCAAAGTGGGTTCAAGGAAAAAGCTTGAAAAGGGGTCGGGTAAATTCAAGCACTTTAATCGCCGAGGCATCGTAGGCTCTGGAGCAAGTGCTGGGGAATGGGAGGAGGATAGATTGGGATTTGATGGCCAGCATGGAGCTGGTGGGCCGAAGGGCCTGTTTCTGTGCTGTGTGACTCCAGATTCTTTTCTCTCTCTCTTTTCCCAGGAATTTCTATTTGGATGGGGGGTGGGTATAGAATTTCCCTGTCTCTGTCTCTCCAGCGTTCTTACCAATCCCAGCACCCCTCCCCTCTCTCTCTCTCCCCAGACATTCCTGTCCATATTTCATCTTTCAATAAAATGTTTAAGAAAACACCAATGTGAATTGTTGTCAATTTAATTTGGGAAGAGAGAGAGAGAGAGAGAGAGGAGTGGATCCCATTTCCCACACACTCTCCTGCAGTCCTCACCCACAACATTTATTTAATCTGGCCCTCACCAGGTTGTGTGTGTGGGATCTTGCTGTGCACACAGGTGGGTCTGGCTCCCTATTCCTCGCACTGTGACCGTGAGCAGAACTTTAAACAGGAAAGATGTTGGGGAGGCGGAGGAGGCAGAGAGAGAGACAGAGAAATGGAGGGAGAGCTAAACAGAGAGGGTGTGGGGGGGAGGGGTGTGAGAGGGTCTCAGGAGGGGCAGGGGGAAAGAGACACAGAGTCTGGGGCTGCCCTCCTCCATCGTGGGACTGGCAGTGGGATCTTGCTGTGCAGAATTACCTTCATTGTCATTTGAATCATTCATTCATTGACTAAGGGAGGGTGGGGGTGTGATTGTGGGATTATAAATATTGTTACCACGCTGAGGTGATGTTTCCCTCTGCGCTATTTTGTAACCCCCCCAAAGAGATACACCTTGCCTCGTAATCTTAAGTGTGTGTGAGACAGGAGGAAGCTACTGGTTTTAGACAGATGTGCAGAAGGAGGTCATTCGGCCCATCTAGTCTGTACCGACCACAATCCCAACCAGGCCCTATTCCCATGACCCCACACTTTTAACCTGCTAATCCCCCTGACACTAGGGTCAATTTAACACGGCCAATCCACCGAACCCGCACAGCTTTGTGCTGTCGGAGGAATTGGTAAATTAAAGCAGGATCTGACACTCTCTGTATCAGGAACAACTAACAGGTCTTTAATTTAGACTGGGTGACAACCTTATTAAAACAATGAACAAACTGAATAAACTCCCCAGTAGAATGCTGTTCCAATGACAAGACTCACTCAGGAATAATGAAATAAATCATTACAGAATAGAGTGACTCTCAAATAATATAATACCAGGCGTCTGTTGGAAGTGTGAACTTTCTTCTGCTGCTTGGGTCTGGAATACTTTCTGAGTTGGTTTCTGCTTCTATTTAGATGGTGATGTGATGAAGCTGTATATATTACTGCAGGATTCAGTATCAGACTCTCCCTCCTTCAATCTAAAGAGGCAGCAAGGTCGCTCCCTCCCCGTTATTTCCCCCTGTCCCGGGTTTAAATACCCAGAATTTCCTCACAGTATTCCTGCAATTTGAGTGGCTTGAGGCTGTCACCAACGCTCCAATTTGAATGCAATTGGTTGTGTGTGTTTGAGAGCTTGTTTTAAAATCATTGACCCAATTCAAAGCCTGTTTTGCTCTGCTGGGACTCTGGCTGCTGCTTTGGACACAAATGTTGTAAAGTTGTCTTCTGCAGCCCTGCTTTCTGCAGTTTAAAATCCCCAGCACAAAGACACAGGCTTTCTAAAGACACAACGCTGGATGGTTTGTTTTGGTTTTCTCAGCATTTCTTTTCAATATTTACATTTGTCAAACACCAGATGTTTTACCCTAGATGCAACTTCATAACCATATTAGAGAGAGACAGAGAGAAAGAAAGGGAGAGAGAAAGACAGAGAGGGAGAGAAAGGGAGAGAGAGAGACAGAGACGGGAGAGTGAGGGAAAGCAGGAAAGGGCAGCAAGAGGTCAGGGTTGTGGGGGGGTGCAGTGAGGGGGTGGGGGAAGAGACACAGGATCTGGGGGTCTCTCGTGTGGAGGGAGAGAGAGGGAGACGTGTGGTTCCCTCATTTCCCACTCACTTTACCCCAATCCTCATTTAAAAATCACTTTGTATCTGGCCCTGCTCAGACTGTGTGTGGGATCTTGCTGTGCCCTCATGCTCTCTGTCTCCCCTCCTCCCCTCCCCATATTCCCCGCACCGTGACAGTGCCCCACATTTTAAACATAAAAAGATGGAGGGGAAGGAGGGTGGGGTAGAGAGAGGAACAGAGAAGGGGTGGGGAGTGTCGGGGGCTGAGTGGAGGGGGGTAGGGGGATAGAGACAGAGGCTCTGGGGGTGGGTGGTGTCCTCCTGCAGTGTGGGACTCCCTGTGGGATCCTGATTGCAGCATTCCCAGTCTCTGAGAGAAAGAGAGAGACAGAAAGAGAAAGAGGGGGAAAGACAGAGAGAGAGAGAGAGAGAGAGACAGGCAGGGAGAAAGAGAGAGAGAAACAGTGTGAGGGAGAGAGAGAGAAAGACAGAGAAAGATGGAGGGAGAGAGAGAGAGAAAGATGGACGGAGAGAGAGAGAAAGGCAGACAGGGAGTGAGAGAGAAAGATGGAGGGAGTGGGAGAGAGAGAGGGGGAGAGTGAGGAGGAAAACAGGAAAAGACAGCAAGAGGTGAGGTTTGTGGGGGTGCAGTGAGGGGGTGGGGGAAGAGACACAGGATCACAGTGACCCGAGCTGGGAATTGAACCCGGGCCCCTGGAGCTGTGAGGCAGCAGCGCCAACCACTGTGCCCCCGTGTGGCCCTACATGTTATGATTCAATTCTGAGGGTCCCGGGGCGAAGGGGGGGGGGTGGATTTCACAGCCTCAGCCCCTCTCTGCCTCACTCTCCCTCTGTATAAACATTTCCCAAATTAAAACACACTCAACACAGCGAACTGCACCTTCTGGGATCTTCCAGAGCACCACAGAGATTGTGTTTTAAAAAGGGTTTGGCTTCGTTTTAAGAGGGAGTTCAACCCTTTCTGGGAATTTGGGATGAGACACACAGGGTAGTGAGTGGGGAAGGGGGCTCACAGCAGGCGAGAGTGTTGGGGGTGTGTTGGGGAGGACTGTGTCCCATTTGATTCAGGTTCACATTGTTGCTGCTGCTGCTGCTGTTGTTGTGGGATCTTGCTGTGCACACACTGGGCCTGTGGCCTTTGCTCGCACTGCAACAGTGACCACACTTTATTAAACAAAATCTCGCTCACGGACCGCAAAGTGGGTTCAAAGGAAGAAGTGTAAACGGGGTCGGGTAAATTAAAGCACTTCAATCGCCGAGGCATCGTAGGCTGTGCAGCGAGTGCTGGGGAATGGGGGGAGTATAGATTGGAATTTGATGGCCAGCATAGACCTGGTGGGCCGAAGGGCCTGTTTCTGTGCTGTGTGACTCCAGATTCTCCTCCCTCTTTTCCCAGGAATTTCTATTTGGATGGGGGGGCGTTCATAATTTCCCTGTCTCTGTCTCTCCAGCGTTCTTACCAATCCCAGCACCCCTCCCCTCTCTCTCTCCCCAGACATTCCTGTCTATATTTCATCTTTCAATAAAATGTGATGGAAAACACCAATGTGAATTTTTTGGATTTAATTTCAGGGAGGGAAAGACAGAGAGAGAGAAAGAGAGAGACAGGGAGGGAGGGAAAGACAGACAGAGACAGAGAAAGACAGGGAGTGGGGGAAGGAGAGACAGACAGAGAGAGAGAGAAAAGCAGCCGAATAAAACCTGCAGCAGCCGCTTTATTCCATCGGATTGGGGATGTGATTGTGGGTTTTCCTGCTATCTCTCTCTCTCTCCCATCTTTCTCCTTTGATTGTGAGTTATCAGGGAAGGAGAGAGAGAGAAAGGGAGGGTAACAGAGGGAGATCAAAGGCAGAGGGGCAGGGAGAGGAGACACACTGGAGGGGGGGGTGGGTTAGGGGTGGGTCCTCTGCTCTGCACTCACAGCCCAGCTCCCCAGTCTCTGGGGAAAAGACCCTCACTCACACCCTCCCAGAAGGTGGGATTTGTAACCAGCGGCTGTGTGACTGAGGCTGAATCTGTGCTGTTGTGTTTGAATAGATTTTTTCCCAATATAAAGATATTGGAATGTGGCTGCTGCCACATTGCAGTGAGAGAGAGATGTGGCTTTGCAGGAGCTTCCCTCCCCATTTCCCCATGGAAATCACTGAGAAATAGCAAACGTGGCTCACAACACGTCATTATTTGAAACGGTCAGACAGAAACTTATCAGAGAGAGCATTTTAATCCCCATTCATCCCCAGACGGAGAAACAGAGCAGAGATCAGGACAGATTATCCAGAGTAAGAGAGACTGGGGCAAAGATGGGGTATTGGATATATATATAGATCTGGGGGGAAAGCAAAAGAGACACAGAGGGGGCTGGACAGGTTCAGAGATAGAGGCAGAGAAAGAGAGAAACAGCGAGAGACAGAGGGAATGGGAGAGAGAGGTGTGACTCTGCTCGAAGTGGAAGGTTCCCTGTTCATATCGAATGTACAAACAGCACCAATGCTGGAGTGACTTATTATTTTCATTTGCGGTGGGGGAGAGATGGAGGGGAAAGAGAGGGAGACGTGTGGTTCCCTCATTTCCCACTCACTTTACCCCAATCCTCACTTCAAAATCACTTTGTATCTGGCCGTGTTCAAGCTGTGTGTGTGTGGGATCTTGCTGTGCACTCATGCTCCGTCCCCCTGCCCCATATTCCTCACACTATGACAGAGCCCCATGCTTTAAACATAAAAAGATGGAGGGGAAGGAGGGTGGGGTAGAGAGAGAGAAACAGGGTGAACAGAGAAGGGGTGGGGAGTGTTGGGTGCTCAGTGGAGGGGGGTAGGGGGATAGAGACAGAGGCTCTGGGGGGGGGGGAGGTGTCCTCCTGCAGTGTGGGACTCCCTGTGGGATCCTGATTGCAGCATTCCCAGTCTCTCTCCCTCTCACTGTGAAGCACTCAGGAGGGAGAGGGAGCTGAAATTCAAATTCCTGAGCCTGGGGGAAAGGCTTGTTCTCAATCCCAGAGTCCTGCTTGTGTTTTTAGACAGGGCGCTGGGATTTGTGGGTGTGGATGGAGAAGATTGTTCTGTTTAACTGGGGGGTGGGAGAGAGGGGGGTTTGTTCTTTCTACCTGAGGAATAATGCAGCCTCTGTGACTAGGCCGCACTTCACGGCCTAAATCTCAGCAGCACTTTTGCATTCGCTTAATTCCCCAACAGGGTTTAAGTGGCTGAATTCAATGGTTCAATAAAATGTGAAGCAGCCGCTTCAGGGTGGGATTGTGGATTTTCCTGCCCCCCCGCCCCCCTCTCATTTCCCTTTTGATTGTGAGTTTTATTTTAAACGGTCAGACAGAAACTTAGAGAGAGCATTTCAATCCAGATTCACCTCGAGAGAGAGAAACAGAGCAGAGATCAGGACAGGTTATCCAGAGACGGGGTATTGGACAGATATAGATCTGGGGGAAGTGTGTAGGAGACGGAGAGGGAGAAACAGAGGGGGGGGGGGGGCGGAGAGAGGTGACTGACAGAAGTGGGAACTTCATTGGGGCCTCCTGTGTTTATTCACTGGCCTGTCTCTGGAGAAAAGCCCCCAGAATGCTTTGATGTGTTTAATAAATTCAATATCGGGACAGTCAGGAGGCAGTTGGAAGTTCATTGCATTTGAAACTTGTTCCCATTTTGTCAGGGTTTAATAATGAGGAGGTGAAAATGAATGTTTCCTCCACCTCCCCCCAGTGAGATTGTGAATTTCATCAAGTCCTGGGATCTTGCTGTGCCTTTTATTGTTTATAATCAGCTTTTGTTTTGTGTTTAATCAAATTTCACTTTATTTTCTCTTTCTCTCTTCCAAGGAGAATTCCTTTGGAAACTTTGGCGATGCAGAGAGCGAATAGTTTTGCCGTGAGGAATCCTCGGACAAGAGCTATAACCAGAGAGAAAAATATTAATAAAAGTCCCCGTGTCTTTGTCGTTCATTTTTATTCACAGATAGACTGGTGGGGCTTTTACACGGAGGGTTAGTGGTCTGTGTGTCAGGGGGAGGGGGCATTCCCAGTGATCCCTGCTCCAATGTAATCCCACAGATTTCAATCCCTCTCCCTGAAGCTCTGTCTGTGCAACTCCCCCATCCTCAGAACTGTTTCTCCACATCTTTCCAATCCCGGTCTCTCCCCATCCTTTGTACCTCAGCCTCTCACAATGGCAGCATCTTTCCCTTTTTCTCTCCTTCTCTCTATCTTTCACTCTCTCTCTGAAACTTTGTCACTCTGTCTTGCCAAAGCCCCACTTTCTATTTATCTCGACATCTCACTTTGTATCTCAGCCTCTCCGTCTCTCTCTCTCTCTCTGTGGATCATTTTATCTCAATCACAGCAGCCTCCTCTCCGTCTCTCTCTCTCTATCTCTGCTCCCCCCTCTGTCTATCTCTGCTCCCTCTCTGTGACTCATTCTGTCTGAAGTACAGCAGCATTCTCTCTCACTCCCCATCTCTATATCTTTTCACAATAACTTCATTGCAGTGTTAATGTAAGCCTACTTGTGATTAACAAATAAAATTTTAACATTAACTCTGCTTTTATTTGTCTCTTATCTCTCTCTCTATCGCTTCCCTCTCTCTATCTGCTTCCCCCTCTCTCTGATCTCTGCTTCCTTCTCTGTGAATCAGTCTGAATTACAGTCGCATCCTCCCCATCTCCATCTCTCTGATCTCTGCTTCCCCCTCTCTGTGAATCATTCTGTCTGAATTACAGCAGCATTCTCTCTATCTCCATATCTCTACTTCTCTGTCTCTTATATATCTCTCTCTCTCTGCTCTCTCGTGGGGGACGGGCCAGATCACGGGTTTGCTGTTCACAAGCAGCAAGGGCCCAGGAACGCAGAGGGAGGGAATCGGGGGCAATTCAGAGGGATTCAGCACTGCTGAAAGGGCTGACCAGAGTCAGGGGTTATCAGAGAAAGGGGGCAATGGAGGAGGGGGGAGGGGGAATCAGACAGGGGGTCTGTTGTACAGGATGGGGGTGGGGGATGTTATAACACAGGCTGCTCAGTGTCAAGGGAATTAGTCATTTGAACGTTAATGTTTAAAATGGGCAGAGTTTCCACATCCAACTCCACCAGGAGCTGTTTACAGGGGGTGGTGGACGGGGATGGACACGCGGAGGGGGGGGGGTACTAATTAGAAAGGGGGGGATCTGTCAGTCCAGAGGCTGTTCACAGGGAGGGAGTGGGAATTTGCCAGGTTGAGAGGGGCGGGGGGGAAAGAGGGGAACTTAGAGGGATACGGGGCTCAGAGGGAAGGATCGGGAGATTTAGAGGGATTGTGAGGAGGGACGACAGATTTGGCTGGAGTGGGGGGGGGGGGATTGAGGGGGATTAAAGGGGGAGAGTGGAGAGGGATGTAGGGGTAGACTCAGGGATTGTGGTCGGGAATTAGAGGGATTCAGGGGGATTTAAGGGTCTCATGGGGACTTTGGGATTTAGCGGGGCTGAGAGGGAGGGAATCGGGGGGAATTGAGGGGGATTTGGGAAGAGGGGGCTCAGAGGGAAATTTCTGGGGTTCTGAGGGATACAGGAGGGATTGGGGGGTTTACGGGGATTAAAAGACATGGTTTGGTGCTCAGACAGATTGAAGGGGTGGGATTGGAGAGGGAGCAGGATTCGGGGGCAGAGGAATGTGGCGAGGGTGGGTGCGATCTCGGGAGACATTCAGGGGAGATTCCAGAGGAATCTCAGGGGCTTAGAATCTGGGGAGGGTCTGGATGGGGTAGGGAGTCAGAGGGAGATGGCGGGGGGGGCGAGTCGGGGTGGAGGGAAAGGGATTGAGGGCGGGGTGGATTTATAGGGATTTGGGAGGGGGGAAATTCAGAGAGGGATTTAGGGTGGGGCCTTGCATCAGGGTTAGAATTGGGGGGGGTGTCGAGCGATTCGGAGTGGGGGGGTGACTCAGAGGGATTCAGGGGTGGGGAGGACTGAGGAAGGATTGGGTGGCTTGATTTTGGCAGGGGGGGCAAAGGGAGCCTTTGGGGGGGGGCTGAGGATTTGGGGCAGGAACTTGGAGGATTCAGGGGGCTGAGAGTCAGATTGGCAGTGGGTGTCAGAGAGATTGAGCGGGGGGAGGGGGTGCTTACAGAGTCGGATTGAAGCAGATCGGGCAGAGGGACAGGGAATCAGGTGGGGGAAAGGGGAGTTTTGGGGGGGAATTAGTGGAGATTGAGGGCAGCGGGTTGAGAAGGATTGGGAGTGGCTCAGAGGGCTTTGGCGGTGAGTTCCTGAGAGAGAGTGAGTGGGGGGGTGATTAGAGTGGGATTCGGGGGCGGGGCAATTCGGGGGCGGGGCAATTCGGGGGCGGGGCAATTCGGGGGCGGGCAATTCGGGGGCGGGCAATCGGGGCGGGCAATCGGGGGCGGGCAATCGGGGGGCGGGCAATCGGGGGGCGGGCAATCGGGGGGCGGGCAATCGGGGGGCGGGCAATCGGGGGGCGGGCAATCGGGGGGCGGGCAATCGGGGGGCGGGCAATCGGGGGGCGGGCAATCGGGGGGGGGGGCAATCGGGGGGGGGCAATGCCGGGGGGGGGCAAAACCCAGGGGGGGGCAAAACCCGGGGGGGGGGCAAAACCCGGGGGGGGGCAAAACCCAGGGGGGGGGGGCAAAACCCAGGGGGGGGGCAAAACCCAGGGGGGGGGGGCAAAACCCAGGGGGGGGGGGCAAAACCCAGGGGGGGGGCAAAACCCAGGGGGGGGGGCAAAACCCAGGGGCAAAACCCAGATTGCCCGCCCCCCGATTGCCCGCCCCCGATTGAGCCAGGGTCTGGCCAGTACTATGAGTCTGTATATATGTTACTGTTGGGGTTAGGGTTGGGCTGTTCTACCTGTAATATAGTTCTTATGGTACATCCCAGTCGGGCTCCGCCTCCTGGGAGAGGTATAAAGGTCACTGCTTTGTCTGGGACCCGTGAGTCTGGGATCGTGTACTATATATGGCAGCTCTATTGTTGTAGTCAATAAAAGCCTTTATTTCCTCGAGCATCTCTAGCCTCGTGAGTTATATCGCGCATCAATTTTATTGACTACAATTGAACTCTCTTCGTTGAAAAAAAAAGACACATCGAACATGGAGCAAATGCTTAAACCCAAACGGCTTACGTTGGACCCACGTGCGGCGGGCGCCTCGAACACCTTCGACCACTGGTTGAAATGCTTTCAAGATTACCTCGAAGCCTCCGCAGCGGTCAACACCGACGCCGACAGACTCTGGGTCCTCCACGCGAGAGTAAGCGACGCTATATATTTAGCGATCCGTGGGGCCACCGACTACAACGGGGCCCTCGAGCTTCTTAAGAAGCGCTACATTAAACCGCTGAACGAGATGCATGCTCGATACCTTTTAGCCACTCGACGGCGGCAGCCCGGCGAAACGACGGAACAGTACACGTGCAAGCTCCTACAGCTAGCCAGGGGCTGTAACTGCAAAGCAGTGTCGGCAGACCAGAACATGAACGACCTCGCTCGAGATACGTTTGTGGCGGGAATCGGCTCGTCTTACATCCGCCTTCCGCTGTTAGAGCAAGGTAATCTCGATCTCACTAAGTCCATAGAGCTAGCGGATGCGCTAGAAACAGCCTCCAAAAGTCTGGCGATGTACCCCGACGACCACATGGAGACAGCGTGGCAGGGGCAGTCACAGACCCCACTTCATGCAGCGGGGCCGAAAAACTGCGTGATTGCGTTCCCACCCTCGGGCCTGATGACGGCAGCAGCTCCAGGCGGCGCGCGGTGTTACTTCTGTGGGGGAGTGAAGCACCCTCGGCAGTGATGTCCCGCTAAAGCGGTGTTGCGCTCCGCCTGCGGCAAGAAGGGGCATTATTCGAAGGTATGCCGATCCAAACTTCAATCCAGGAACAGCAGTGCGGCGTGTGACTCTCCGGAGCCGGTTTCCTCGTCGTCGGCATCGTCAAGGTTTTCTTCCACGTGCGATGCCAGGACGTCGCCATCCCAGACGACGGAGTCGCAAGAGACGCGCGACCACCAGGGGCCGCTGGTTTTGGCGCCATCGCCCACGTGCGACCTATGGGGGCAGCCATTTTGGTCGGCACCGACCGCGAATGACCAGCAGGGGTCGTCATCATCCATCTCAGCTGCCTGCAGTGGCGCCCACGAACCAATGGTGGCTTCGATCATCCTGGACCAGGCAAAGCCTCACAGACTCGACAAGTCCATGATGGACATACAGGTAAACAAACGCACGATTTATTGTCTGTCTGACAGCAGGAGCATGGAGAGCATCATTCACCCAGACGCCGTGAAGCGGTGTGGCCTCCGGATTCAGCCTGTCAAGCAGACAATTTCGATGGCGTCAAGGTCCTGGTCTGTCACCGTGCTAGGGAGTTGCGTGGTAAATCTGACGGTGCAGGGCACGGTTTACGAGAGCTTCAAGCTCCTGGTGTTACCGCACCTTTGCGCGCCAATACTCCAAGGACTAAATTTCATGGTCCACTTGAAGAGTGTAACCCTGCAGTACGGTGGGCCTCTCCCTCCGCTTTCAGTGGGAGACTCGCAGCCTCTAAATTGCCCAACGCGCTCCATCTGTAGCCTCTCGATGCTTACAATTACCACACCCTCCCTATTCCAGAATCTCGTTCCAGTCTGCAAGCCCATCGCGACTAAGAGCAGGCGTTACAGCGCTGAGGATCGGATCTTCATTCGATCTGATGTTCAGCGGCTCCTCAAGGAAGGGATCATACACTAGCGCTAGTCCTTGGAGAGCGCAGGTCGTGGTGGTCAAGAGTGGGAACAAACCCCGGATGGTCATAGACTATAGTCAGACCATTAACAGATACACGCAACTGGATGCGTATCCCCTCCCGCCCATATCTGACATGGTCAACCAGATTGCGCAGTACCGGGTGTTCTCCACCATCGACCTAAAATATGCTTACCACCAGCTCCCCATTCGCCCAGAGGACCGACAATACACGGCTTATGAGGCGGATGGTCGCTTGTACCATTTTCTAAGGGTTCCCTTTGGTGTTACGAATGGGGTCTCGGTCTTCCAGCGTGCTATGGACCGAATGGTGGACCATAACGGACTGTGGGCTACCTTCCCGTACCTGGATAACGTCACCATCTGCGGCCATGACCACCAGGACCACGATGCCAACCTTCTTAGATTCCTACGCACTGCATCTCGTCTGAATCTGACCTACAACAGGGAGAAGTGTGTATTTCGGGGCAGGAACTTGGAGGATTCAGGGGGCTGAGAGTCAGATTGGCAGTGGGTGTCAGAGAGATTGAGCGGGGGGAGGGGGTGCTTACAGAGTCGGATTGAAGCAGATCGGGCAGAGGGACAGGGAATCAGGTGGGGGAAAGGGGAGTTTTGGGGGGGAATTAGTGGAGATTGAGGGCAGCGGGTTGAGAAGGATTGGGAGTGGCTCAGAGGGCTTTGGCGGTGAGTTCCTGAGAGAGAGTGAGTGGGGGGGTGATTAGAGTGGGATTCGGGGGCGGGGCAATTCGGGGGCGGGCAATTCGGGGGCGGGCAATCCGGGGGCGGGCAATCCGGGGGCGGGCAATCCGGGGGCGGGCAATCCGGGGGCGGGCAATCCGGGGGCGGGCAATCCGGGGGCGGGCAATCCGGGGGCGGGCAATCCGGGGGCGGGCAATCCGGGGGCGGGCAATCCGGGGGCGGGCAATCGGGGGCGGGCAATCGGGGGCGGGCAATCGGGGGCGGGAAATCGGGGGCGGGCAATCGGGGGCGGGCAATCGGGGGCGGGCAATCGGGGGGGGGGGGCAATCGGGGGGGGGGCAATCGGGGGGGGGGCAATCGGGGGGGGGGGCAATTGGGGGGGGGGGGCAATCGGGGGGGGGCAATCGGGGGGGGCAATCGGGGGGGGGCAATGCCGGGGGGGGCAAAACCCAGGGGGGGGGGGCAAAACCCAGGGGGGGGCAAAACCCAGGGGGGGGGGGCAAAACCCAGGGGGGGGGGCAAAACCCGGGGGGGGGCAAAACCCAGGGGGGGGGCAAAACCCAGGGGGGGGGCGAAACCCAGGGGGGGGGCGAAACCCAGGGGGGGGGGGCAAAACCCAGGGGGGGGGCAAAACCCAGGGGGGGGGGCAAAACCCAGGGGGGGGCAAAACCCAGGGGGGGGGCAAAACCCAGGGGGGGGGGCAAAACCCAGGGGGGGGGCAAAACCCAGGGGGGGGGCAAAACCCCGGGGGGGGGGGCAAAACCCAGGGGGGGGGGCAAAACCCAGGGGGGGGGCAAAACCCAGGGGGGGGGCAAAACACAGGGGGGGGGCAAAACCCAGGGGGGGGCAAAACCCAGGGGGGGGGGCAAAACCCAGGGGGGGGGCAAAACCCAGGGGGGGGGGCAAAACCCAGGGGGGGGGCAAAACCCAGGGGGGGGGGCAAAACCCAGGGGGGGGGCAAAACCCAGGGGGGGGGCAAAACCCAGGGGGGGGGCAAAACCCAGGGGGGGGGCAAAACCCAGGGGGGGGGGCAAAACCCAGGGGGGGGGCAAAACCCAGGGGGGGGGGCAAAACCCAGGGGGGGGGCAAAACCCAGGGGGGGGGCAAAACCCAGGGGGGGGGCAAAACCCAGGGGGGGGGGGAAACCCAGGGGGGGGGCAAAACCCAGGGGGGGGGCAAAACCCAGGGGGGGGGGCAAAACCCAGGGGGGGGGGCAAAACCCAGGGGGGGGCAAAACCCAGGGGGGGGGGGCAAAACCCAGGGGGGGGGCAAAACCCAGGGGGGGGGGCAAAACCCAGGGGGGGGGCAAAACCCAGGGGGGGGGGCAAAACCCAGGGGGGGGGGCAAAACCCAGGGGGGGGGGAGATTGAGACAGAGAGAAAGACAGACAGAGAGACAGAGACAGAGAGACAGAGACAGAGAGACAGAGACAGAGAGACAGAGACAGAGAGACAGAGAGAGAGACAGAGAGAGAGAGACAGAGAGAGAGAGAGACAGAGAGAGAGAGACAGAGAGAGAGAGAGACAGAGAGAGAGAGAGAGAGACAGAGAGAGAGACAGAGAGAGAGAGACAGACAGAGAGAGAGAGACAGAGAGAAAGGGAGAGAAAGGGAGAGAGAGAGAAAGACAGAGAGAGAAAGATTGAGAGAGAGAGATAGAGAGACAGAGAGAAACAGAGAGAGAGAAAGACACAGAGAGAGAGATTGAGAGAAAGATTTAGAGAGAGAAAGATTTAGAGAGAGAAAGATTGAGATAGAAAGACAGAGAGATTGAGAGAGAGAAAGATTGAGAGAGAGAAAGATGGAGAGGGAGATTGAGAGGAGGCTGCAAACAGAGAGAAAAGCAGGGCTGAGGCGGGAAAGGTGCAGACAGAAAGTGAAGAGGTTCATACTCACCATCGCACATGTTTTCCCTCGGTGATCTCTCCAACTCCTTCCATCCCCTCTCCCATGGTGGGGAGAGAGATCCAGGAACAGGGGCTTTGTGCTGGGAAAGGGGGGGTTACAATATCAGAGCTGGAACTCCATGCAAGCACACACTGACTCACTCACTCACAAAGACACAGTTTACCTGATACTTACCAACCCACGTGTAGAGAGAGACTGGACAATGCATCTCCAGCCTTTTTATAACCTCACTGAGTCCCACACCTCCCCAATCAATCCTCATCCAACCACAGCTCCTACACCTCACCTGAACACACCTCCTCCTACCTGGCCCAGTCCAACACCAATCTGTCTCTGAGTGTGTGGGGGGGGGGGGGGGTGTTTGTGTGTGTGGGGGTTAGTGAGCACCAGGCAAATGGTTCATCCCAAGGCTCTCCCTCCCCCCCCACTCCCAGCTTCACATCACCAGCACTGGGAGCTGAGAGAAGATGGATTTAAATGAACCAGCAGCCCTGCACTGCCAGAGAGAGAGAGAGAGAGAGGCCAGGTCTGAATGTGGATTGTACAACTTGTTCATCCAGGACTCCATCCGCTACAGGTTTGCACCCTTTGCTGATTCTTGCAAAGTTCACTTTTCCTTAAGTTGCCTGAACTGAAACAATATCTTGCCAAGTTCTTTGTTGCTGCGTTTACAAATCCCACTTCTGATTTACAATGCTGTGTGTCCGGGTGTGTGAGTGTGTGTGTGTGCCCTGTGCTTCATGGTTAATCACTCACCACTGATCAGAGCTGCAAAATAAAGCGTTTAGCCTTTTTTTTAACAGAAGCACTGGCTGGGGGAGGGGAGGGAGAGAATGAGAGTGAAGTTTCTGTCTGATAAATGCTGGAAATGTGTCTTTAACCAGCAGCTCTGCAGAGAGACAGATGCAGGATTTTAAACTCTCTGGGAGCTGCAGGCAGGGACACACACACACACACACACAGATAGACATCAGCTCCTGTTTCACACCAACAACCAGGCTGGAGTCTGTGCAGCTAATTTCCATCCAGAAATGTACTTGATCCATGAAGTCAGTGAGGGTTACATTCCCATGACTTCCCATTCAGTCCAATCCAGTTCAGTTTGTTGGAATGCAGTGTGGGAGCCTCTGAGGGAGTTTGGCTCTGGGGGGGGGGGGGGGGTTCACTTTTCTCTCATTCAATCTCTCCTGTCTTCCACCCTCTCACAGACCTTCCTTTCGTCCTTGTCCCACCCGCCCCTTTCTCCAAACCTGTTACATTTCTAACTTTCCCCAGTTCACAGGAAAGGTCACAGAGCTGAAATGTGAACTCTGTTTCTCTCTCTCTCTGCACAGATGCTGCCGAACCTGCTGAGTTTAATTCCAGCATTTCCCTGTTTTCTAAGATTTCACAGAATAGTGTTGGTGCAGGAGGAGGCCATTTGGCCCATCGTGTCTGCACCAGCTCTCCAATGTGCTGTTAAATCAGAGATTGGTGTAAAACTGGGATCTGTTCCTGACTGAGAGCGAAACGGCAGCTTTACATTTCCAGACTGAAAATAACTGGCCAATATTTTGTGCAGATTGTTCCCAGTTCCTTGCTTGTGGTCTATCCCTAACTGCCCTTGAACTGAGCGGCTTGCTTGCTGGGCCATTCCAGAGTCAACCACATCGTGTGGACCTGGATTCACATGAAAGACTTACAGGGACTACCAGACCTGCTGAGATTTTCCAGCATCCTCTGGTCTTATTCTGGAGTCGGATAAATTCCTTCTCTAAAGGGCATCGGTGAACCAAATGGGTTTTAACGGCAATGGTTTCATGGCCATCACCAGGCCTTTAATGACAGATTTTTATTGAATTGAGATTTCATTATTTGCTGTGGTGTGATTGGAAGCTGGCTGCCCAGTGCATTACCCTCGGACTCTGGGCTCCCAGCCCAGTGACAATACCACCACACCATCAGATTGAGAGCATTTGTGTGATAGTCCCCAGTCTACCACTTTCAGGCCGGTCTCAATATGTTTAAAATAAACCGTTTTAAAATAAATCAATTCAAGTCTTCATTAAATACCAGTTGGAGGAATTCACAGGAGCCTGGGGCAGTTTTCTAACACATTACCATCTTTCTATAGATAAGGAATCAAGTATTGTACACAATACTCCAGAGGTGGTCTCTCCAATGCCTTGCACACTGGAAACAGACTGGAATTTAGAAGAATGAGAGATCAAATTGACAAGATGATAAAAGGTGTGGATAAAGTAGACGTGGAGCGGATGCTTCCTCTTGTGGGACATTCTAGGACGAGAGGTCACAGTCTTAGGATAAGGGGCAGCAAATTTAAAACAGAGTTGAGGAGAAACTACTTCTCCCAAAGGGTTATGAATCTGTGGAATTCGCTACCCCAAAGAGCGGAGGATGCTGGGACAGTGAGTAAATTTAAGGAGGGGTTCGACAGATTTTTAATTGGTGATGGGTTGAAGGGTTATGGGGAGAAGGCAGGAAAATGGGGATGAGGAGCATATCGGCCATGATCGAATGATGGAACGGACTCGATGGGCCGAATGGCCTAATTGTGCTCCTATATCTGAGGAATTTCTGACCCTTCCTATTTAATAATTCATTCCCTCGTAATAAATGGTAACATTTTATGACATTTCTAATTAATTGCTGCACCTGTATATTAGCCCCTTTTGATTCATGCCCAAGGACAGCCCAATCCCTCTGTCCCTCAGAATGTTGTGATCTCGCACCATTTAGTTATTAATTGTAGGGAAGTTGTTGGATAAGATTCTTAGAGATAGGATGTATGCGCATTTCGAAAGGAATAAACTCATTCACGATAGTCAGCATGGTTTTGTGAGAGGGAGGTCATGCCTCACTGACCTGGTGGAGTTTTTTGAAGAAGTGACTGGAATGGTTGTCGAGGGATGGGTCGTGGATGTCGTCTATATGGACTTTAGTAAAGTGTTTGAAAAAGTCTCTCATGGCAGGTTGGTGCAAAAGATTGGATTTCATGGGATAAAGGGGGAGGTGGCTAGATGGGTGGAGAACTGGCTGGGTCACAGAAGACAGAGGGTGGACGTGGAAGGGTCTTTTTCCGGCTGGAGGCCTGTGACTAGTGGTGTTCCGCAGGGCTCTGTATTGGGACCTCTGCTGTTTGTGATTTATATAAACGATCTGGAAGAAGGTGTAACTGGGGTGATCAGTAAGTTTGCGGACAACACGAAAATGGCTGGACATGCAGATAGTGAGGAACATTGTCAGAGGCTACAGAAGGATATCGATAGGCTGGAAATTTGGGCAAAGAAATGGCAGATGGAGTTCAATCCTATTAAATGCGAAGTGATGCATTTTGGTGGAACTAACGTAAGGGGAGCTATACGATAAATGGCAGAACCATAAAGGGTGTAGATCCGCAGTGGGACCTGGGTGTGCATGTCCACAGATCCTTGAAGGTGATGTCACAGGTGGAGAAGGTAGTGAATAAGGCATATGGCATGCTTGCCTTTATAGGACGGGGCATAGAGTATAAAAGTTGGGGTCTGATGTTACAGTTGTACAGAACGTTGGTTCAGCCGCATTTGGAATACTGCGTCCAGTTCTGGTCGCCACACTACCAGAAGGACGTGGAGGCTTTGGAGAAAGTGCAGAGGAGGTTTACCAGAATGTTGCCTGGTATGGAGGGGCTTAGTTATGAGGAGAGATTGGGTAAACTGGGGTTGTTCTCACTGGAAAGATGGAGGATGAGGGGTGAACTGATAGAGGTGTGTAAAATTATGAAAGGCATAGATAGGGTGAACGGTGGGAATCTTTTCCCCAGGTCGGCGGTGACGTTCACGAGGGGTCATAGGTTCAAGGTGAGGCGGGGGGGGGGGGGGGAGGTTTAACAGGGATATCAGAAGGACGTATTTTACACAGAGGGTGGAGGGGGCCTGGACTGCGTTGCCGGGCAAGGTGGTGGAGGCGGACACACTGGGAACGTTTGAGACTTATCTAGATAGCCATATGAATGGAGTGGGAATGGAGGGATACAAAAGAATGGTCTAGTTTGGACCAGGGAGCGGTGCGGGCTTGGAGGGCCGAAGGGCCTGTTCCTGTGCTGTATCATTCTTTGTTCTTTGTTTTGTTCTTGATCATGGATAAAGATAGATCTGGTCCTCGGGTTGAGGTTCTAAACCGGAAAACGGCCAAAGTTGAAGAAATGAGAAAGGATCTAAAAAGTGAGGACTGAGACAGGCTCTTCTCTGGCAAGGATGTGATTGGTAAGTGGGTGGCCTTCAAAGGAGAATTTTTGAGAGCGCAGAGTTTGTCTGTTCTTGTCCGGATTAAAGGCAAAGTGAATAAGAATAAGGAACCTTGGTTCTCGAGGGAAATTGGAACTCTGATGAAGAAGAAGAGAGAGATGTATGACATGTATGGGCAACAGGGAGCAAATAAGATGCTTGCGGAGTATAAAAAGTGCAAGAAACTACTTAAGAAAGAAATCAGGAGGGCGAAAAGAAGATATAAGGTTGCTTTGGCAGACAAGGTGAAGGATAATCCGAAGAGCTTCTACAGGTGTATTATGAGCAAAAGGATAGTAAGGGATAAAATTGGTCCTCTTGAATATCAGAGTGGTCGGCTATGTACGGAACCAAAAGATATTTACTAAGGAAACGGGCATGGAGTCTATGGAAATAAGGCAAATAAGTAGGGAGGTCATGGAACCTATACAGATTAAAGGGGTGCTTGCTGTCTCGAGGCAAATCAGAGTAGATAAATCCCCAGGACCGGACAGGGTATTCCCTCGGACCTTGAAGGAGTCCAGGGGCCCTGGAAGATATATTTAAAATGTTGGTATCCACGGGTGAGTTGCTGGATGATTGGAGGATAACTCATGTTGTTCCGTTGTTTAAAAACGGCTCAAAACGTAATGCGGGAATTATAGGCCGGTAAGTTTGACGTCAGCAGGAGGGAAATTAATGGAAGGAGTACTAAGAGATAGGATCTACAAATAATTGGATAGACAGGGACTTATTAGGGAGAGTCAACATGGATTTGTGCGTGGTAGGTCATTTTTGACCAATCTATTAGAGTGTTTCGAGGAGGTTACCAGGAGAGTGGATGAAGGGAAGGCGGTGGATGTTGTCTACATGGAATTCAGCAAGGCCTTTGACAAAGTCCCACATGGGAGGTTACTTAGGAAGTTTCAGTCGCTAGGGAAACATGGAGAGGTCGTAAACTTGCTGAGACATTGGCTCAATGGAAGAAGCCAGAGAGTGGTAGTGGAGGATTGCTTCTCTGAGTGGAGGCCTGTGACTAGTGGTGTGCCACAGGGATCAGTGCTAGGTCCATTGTTGTTTGTCATCTATATCAATGATGTGGATGATAATGTGGTAAATTGGATCAGCAAATTTGCTGACGATACAAAGATTGGAGATGTCGTGGACAGTGAGGAAGGTTTTCAAAGCTTGCAGAGCGATTTGCTCGCAAAATGGGCTGCAAAATGGCAGATGGAGTTTAATGTCGACAAGTGTGAGGTATTGCACTTTGGAAGGACAAACCAAGGTAGAACATACAAGGTAAATGGTAGGACACTGAAGAGTGCAGTAGAACAGAGGGATCTGGGAATACAGATACATAATACATAAAAGTGGCGTCACAGGTAGTTATGGCCGTAAAGAGTGCTTTTGGTACATTGGCCTTTACAAATCAAAGTATTGAGTATAAGAGTTGGAATGTTATGGTGAGGTTGTATGAGACATTGGTGAGGCTGAATTTAGAGTATTGTGAGCAGTTTTGGTCACCTAATTACAGGAAGGATATTAATAAGGTTGAAAGAGTGCAGAGAAGGTTTACAAGGATGTTGCCGGGACTTGAGAAACTGAGTTACAGAGAAAGGTTGAACAGGTTAGGACTTTCTTCCCTGGAGCATAGACGAATGAGGGGAGATTAGCCTCACGTGCCAGTGAGGCTAAGAATAGGAAGTTAGTACAATTGAATGCTTGGCTAAAGGACTGGTCCAAATCATAGAAATCATAGAAACCCTACAGTACAGAAAGAGGCCATTCGGCCCATCGAATCTGCACCGACCACAATCTCACCCAGGCCCTACCCCCATATCCCTACATAATTTACCCACCAATCCCTCTAACCTACACATCTCAGGACACTAAGGGGCAATTTTAGCATGGCCAATCAACCTAACCCGCACATCTTTGGACTGTGGGAGGAAACCGGAGCACCCGGAGGAAACCGACGCAGACACGAGGAGAATGTGCAAACTCCACACAGACAGTGACCCGAGCCGGGAATCGAACCCAGGTCCCTGGAGCTGTGAAGCAGCAGTGCTAACCATTGTGCTACCGTGCCGGTTCAGGAGGGAGGGCTTCATTTTCCTAGATCAATGGGAAGTTTTCAGGAGAGGATGGCACCTGTACAAGAAGGACGGGTCACAACTAAGTTGGAAGGGCACGAATATCCTGGCTGGGAGTTTTGCTAGTGCAGTTCGGGGGGATTTAAACTAGTATGGCAGGGGGGTGGGGATCAAAATATTAGGTCTACAAGTGTAGAGGCTGGGGACGAGCTTGGGGCTGGGTCAAGGCTGGCAAAGAAGAAGAGCACTCTGGGGGAGGATGACCTCACTGGGCCTGGAGGTCTGGAGTCCTTATACTTCAATGCAAGGAGCGTAGCAGGGAAGACAGACGAACCTAGGGCCTTAATGCTCACGAGGAATTTGGATGTGGTTGCGGTGACAGAGACTTGGTTGAAAGAGGGACAGGACTGGCAGCTGATATTACGGGGTACAAGTGTTTTAGGCAAGACAGAGGAGGGGCCAAAAGAGGTGGGGGAGTAGCAGTATTAGTTGGAGAGCATATTACAGCGGTGCAGAGGGAGGACAATTCAGAGGGGTTGTGTAACGAGTCTCTCCGGGTGGAGCTTAGAAACAGGAAGGGCGCAGTCAATATGTTGGGGGTATACTACAGGACCCCCAACAGCCCAAGGGAAGTGGAAGAACAGATATGTCAGGAGATACTGGATAGGTGCAGGAAAAATAGGGTTGTTGTAGTGGGAGACTTCAGTTTCCCTGGTGTAGAGTGGAAATCGCTGAGAGCTGGGACTCTGAATGGGGAGGAATTTGTAAAATGCGCACAGGAGGGTTTTTGAAACAATATGTAGATGGCCCGACTAGAGAGGGGGCTATACTGGACCTAGTACTGGGGAATGAAGCCGATCAGGTCTTCAAAGTTTCGGTAGGGGAACATGAGGCAAATAGTGACCACAATTCTGTTAGCTTTAGGATAGTGATGGAAAATGATGAGTGGTGTCCCAAGGGTAAGGTGTTGGATTGGGGGAAGGCTAACTTTAGTGGGATTAGGCAGAAATTGGCAGCTGTTGATTGGGAGAGGCTGTTTGAGGGTAAATCCACATCTGGTATGTGGCAGTCTTTTAAGGAACAGTTGTTAGGGCTACAGGACAGGCATGTGCCTGTAAAAAAGGATAGGAAGAGTAGGATTTGAGAACCGTGGATAAACAGGGAAATTGAGGGACTGGTCAAAAAGAAAAGAGAGGCGTATGTTAGGTCCAGGCAGCTAAAAACGGAGGGAGCTCTGGAGGAGTACAAAGAAAGTAGGAAAGAACTCAAACGGGAATTAGAAGGGCAAAAAGGGGTCACGAAATGTCTTTGGCAGACAGGATTAAGGAGAATACCAAGGCATTTTATTCAAAGAACAGAGAACAGTACAGCACAGGAAACAGGCCCTTCGGCCTTCCAAGCCTGTGCCGCTCCTTGGTCCAACTAGACCAATCATTTGTATCCCTCCATTCCCAGGCTGCTCATGTGACTATCCAGGTAAGTCTTAAACGATGTCAGCGTGCCTGCCTCCACCACCCTACTTGGCAGCGCATTCCAGGCCCCCACCACTCTCTGTGTAAAAAACGTCCCTCTGATATCTGAGTTATACTTCGCCCCTCTCACCTAGTGCCCGTGACCCCTCGTGATCGTCACCTCCGACCTGGGAAAAAGCTTCCCACTGTTCACCCTATCTATACCCTGCATAATCTTGTACACCTCTATTAGATCTCCCCTCATTCTCCGTCTTTCCAGGGAGAACAACCCCAGTTTACCCAATCTCTCCTCATAGCTCAGACCCTCCATACCAGGCAACATCCTGGTAAACCTTCCCTGTACTCTAACGCCTCCACGTCCTTCTGGTAGTGCGGCGACCAGAACTGGACGCTGTACTCCAAATGTGGCCTAACCAGCGTTCTATACAGCTGCATCATCAGACTCCAGCTTTTATACTCTATACCCCGTCCTATAAAGGCAAGCATACCATATGCCTTCTTCACCACCTTCTCCACCTGTGTTGCCACCTTCAAGGATTTGTGGACTTGCACACCGAGGTCCCTCTGTGTTTCTATACTCCTGATGACTCTGCCATTTATTGTATAACTCCTCCCTACATTATTTTTTCCAAAATGCATCACTTTGCATTTATCCGGATTAAACTCCATCTGCCACCTCTCCGCCCAATTTTCCAGCCTATCTATATCCTGCTGTATTGCCCGACAATGCTCTTCGCTATCCGCAAGTCCAGCCATCTTCGTGTCATCCGCAAACTTGCTGATTACACCAGTTACACCTTCTTCCAAATCATTTATATATATCACAAATAGCAGAGGTCCCAGTACAGAGCCCTGCGGAACACGACTGGTCACAGACCTCCAGCCGGAAAAAGACCCTTCGACCACTACCCTCTGTCTCCTATGGCCAAGCCAGTTCTCCACCCATCTAGCCACTTCTCCTTGTATCCCATGAGCCTTAACCTTCTTAACCAACCTGCCATGTGGGACTTTGTGAAATGCCTTACTGAAATCCATATGGACGACATCCACGGCCCTTCCTTCATCAACGGTTTTTGTCACTTCCTCAAAAAACTCCACCAAATTTGTAAGGCACGACCTCCCTCTTACAAAACCATGCTGTCTGTCACTAATTCATACGTTAGGAACAAAAGAGTTGTCGGGGAAAAAATCGGACCTCTCCGGGACAAAAGTGGGGAATTATGCTTGGAGCCCAAAGAATTGGGAGTTGGGAAATAGGTTAAAAAGTAGGGTCCCTAGGGTGGCCATCTCTGGGCTGCTCCCAATGCCTCGTGCCAGTGAGGCTAAGAATAGGGAGTTGGTTCAAATGAATGCCTGGCTAAAGGACTGGTCCAGGAGGGAGGGCTTTATTTTCATAGAACAATGGGAGGTTTCCAGGAGAGGATGGCACCTGTACAAGAGGGAGGGGTCACAACTAAGTTGGAAGGGCACAAATATCCTGGCTGGGAGCTTTGCTAGTGCAGTTCGGGGGGGTTTAAACTAGTATGGCAGGGGGGTGGGGATCAAACTATTAGGTCTATAAGTGTGGTGGCTGGGGACGAGCTTGGGGCTGGGACAAGGCTGGCAAAGAAGAAGAGCACTCTGGGGGAGGACGACCTCACTGAGCCGGGAGGTCTGGAGTGCTTATACTTCAATGCAAGGAGCGTAGCAGGTAAAACAGACGAACTTGGGGCCTTAATGCGCACGAGGAATTTGGTTGTGGTTGCGGTGACAGAGACTTGGTTGAAAGAGGGACAGGACTGGCAGCTGAATATTCCAGGGTACAAGTGTTTAGGGCGAGACAGAGGAGGGGCTAAAAGAGGTGGGGGAGTAGCGGTATTGGTTGGAGAGCATATTACAGCGGTGCAGAGGGAGGACAATTCGGAGGAGTCGTGTAGCGAGTCACTCTGGGTGGAGCTTAGAAACAGGAAAGGCGCAGTCACTATGTTGGGGGTATACTACAGGCCCCCCAACAGCCCAAGGGAAGTGGAAGAATGGATATGTCAGGAGATACTGGATAGGTGCAGGAAATATAGGGTTGTTGTAGTGGGAGACTTCAATTTCCCTGGTATAGATTGGAAATCGCTGAGGGCAGGGACTCTGGATGGGGAGGAATTTGTAAAATGTGTACAGGAGGGTTCTTTGGAACAATATGTAGATAGCCCCACTAGAGAGAGGGCTATACTGGACCTGGTACTGGGGAATGAGCTCGGTCAGGTCTTCAAAGTTTTGGTTGGGGATCATGTGGCAAATAGTGACCACAATTCTGTTAGCTTTAGGATAGTGATGGAAAAGGATGAGTGGTGTCCCAAGGGTAAGGTGTTGGAATGGGGGAAGGCTAACTCTATTGGGATCAGGCAGAAATTGGCAGCTCTTGATTGGGAGAGGCTGTTTGAGGGTAAATCCACATCTGGTATGTGGCAGTCTTTTAAGGAACGGTTGTTAGTGCTACAGGACAGGCATGTGCCTGTAAAAAAGAAGGATAGGAAGGGTAGGATTAGAGAACCGTGGATAACCAGGGAAATTGAGGGACTGGTCAAAAGGAAAAGAGAGGCGTATGTTAGGTCCAAGCAGCTAAAAACGGAGGGAGCTCTGGAGGAGTACAATGAAAGTAGGAAAGAACTCAAACGGGTAATTAGAAGAGCAAAAAGGGGTGAGGAAATGTTCTTGGCAGACAGGATTAAGGAGAATACCAAGGCATTTTATTCATATGTTAGGAACAAAAGGGTTGTTAGGGAAAAAATCGGACCTCTCAGGGACAAAAGTGGGGACTTATGCTTGGAGCCCAAAGAAGTAGGAGAGATCCTAAATGAATACTTTGCGTCGGTATTCACAAAGGAGAGGGATGTGTTGACTGGGAGTGTCTCTGAGGGGACTGTTGAACCGTTGGAGAAAATCTCCATTACAAAGGAGGAAGTGTTAGGTTTGTTAGAGAATATAAAGACTGACAAATCCCCAGGGCCTGATGGAATCTATCCAAGGCTGCTCAGGGAGACGAGAGGTGAAATCGTTGGGCCTCTGACGCAAATCTTTGTCTCGTCACTGGACGCAGGTGAGGTCCCAGAGGATTGGAGGATAGCCAATGTGGTCCCGTTATTTAAGAAGGGTAGGAAGGATAACCCGGGTAATTATAGGCCGGTGAGCTTGACGTCCGTGGTGGGGAAGTTGTTGGAGAAGATTCTTAGAGATAGGATGTATGCGCATTTAGAAAGGAATGAACTCATTAACGATAGTCAACATGGTTTTGTGAGAGGGAGGTCATGCCTCACTAACCTGGTGGTGTTTTTTGAAGAAGTGACCAAAATGGTTGACGAAGGAAGGGCCGTGGATCTTGTCTATATGGACTTTAGTAAAGCGTTTGACAAAGTCCCTCATGGTAGGCTAGTGAAAAAGGTTGGATCCCATGGGATAAAGGGGGAGGTGGCTAGATGGGTGGAGAACTGGCTTGGTCATAGAAGACAGAGGGTGGTAGTGGAAGGGTCTTTTTCCGGCTGGAGGCCTGTGACTAGTGGTGTACCGCAGGCCTCTGTATTGGGACCTCTGCTGTTTGTGATTTATATAAATGATCGAGAAGAAGGAGTAACTGGGGTGATCAGTAAGTTTGCAGACGACACAAAACTGGCAGGACTTGCAGATAGTGAGGAACATTGTCAGAGGCTACAGAAGGATATAGATAGGCTGGAAATTTGGGCAAGGAAATGGCAGATGGAGTTCAATCCTGATAAATGCGAAGTGATGCATTTTGGTGGGAATAATGTAGGGAGGATCTACACGATAAATGGAAGAACCATAAAGGGTGTAGAGTCGCAGAGGGACCTGGGTGTGCAAGTCCACAGATCTTTGAAGGTGATGTCACAGGTGGAGAAGGTGGTGAAGAAGGCATATGGCATTCTTGCCTTTATAGGACGGGGCATAGAGTATAACAGTTGGGGTCTGATGTTGCAGATGCATAGAACGTTGGTTCGGCCGCATTTGGAATACTGCGTCCAGTTCTGGTCGCCACACTACCAGAAGGACGTGGAGGCTTTGGAGAGAGTACAGAGGAGGTTTACCAGGATGGTGCCTGGTATGGAGGGGCTTGGTTATGAGGAGACATTGGGGAAACTGGGGTTGTTCTCCTTGGAAAGACGGAGGATGAGGGGAGACTTAATAGAGGTGTATAAAATTATGAAAGGCATAGATAGGGTGAACGGTGGGAAGCTTTTCCCCGGGTCGGTGGTGACGTTCACGAGGGGTCATAGGTTCAAGGTGAAGGGGGGGGGAGGTTTAACACAGATATCAGAAGGACATATTTCACACAGAGGGTCGTGGGGGCCTGGAATGTGTTGCCGGGCAAGATGGTGGAGGCGGACACACTGGGAACGTTTAAGACTTATCTAGACAGCTATGTGAACGGAGTGGGAATGGAGGGATACAAAAGAGTGGTCTAGTTTGGACCAGGGAGCGGCGCGGGCTAATTGGTCCTTGTTTCTCGTTTCAAGGCTTCATTCTATGATCATCTTGCTGGTGCCAGTACAGAGCGAGACTGCGGATAGTTGGGAACCTGTCTCGGGGGCAGGGAATTCATATGGTGTTCGTGGAAGTGGAAATGACTAGGGTTGGGAAGCATTTTCCGATCAGGGCCATTGTGATCTCCTGGACTCGTTTCGATCGCCTCAGGGGGTCGGAGAGGAATTTCCCAGATTTTTTTTCCCCATATTGGCCCTGGGGTTTTCACTCTGGGTTTTCGCCTCTCCCTGGAGATCACATGGTCTGGAATGGGGGGGGGGGGGTGGGGGTGAGTTAATAGGTTGTGATGAACAAAGCATCGTAGCTGTGAGGGACAGCTCGGTAGATAGGATATTGGTATGTAGATAGGCTGGAAAATTGGGCGGGGATCCTGAATTCAGGATTCAATCCTGGACCGGGGAGCGGCGCGGGCTTGGAGGGCCGAAGGGCCTGTTCCTGTGCTGTATTGTTCTTTGTTCTAATTAGGGGAGATCCTAAATGAATACTTTGCGTCGGTATTCACAAAGGAGGGGGATGTGCTGACTGGGAGTGTCTCGGAGGGGAGTGTTGACCCGTTGGAGAAAATCTCTATTACAAGGGAGGAAGTGTTAGGTTTGTTAGAGAATATAAAAACTGCCAAATACCCAGGGCCTGATGGAATCTATCCAAGGCTCCTCAGGGAGATGAGAGATGAAATCGCTGGGCCTCTGACGCAAATCTTTGTCTCGTCACTGGACACAGGTGAGGTCCCAGAGGATTGGAGGATAGCTAATGTGTTCCCGTTATTTAAGAAGCGTAGGAAGGACAACCCGGGAAATTATAGGCCGGTGAGCTTGACGTCCGTAGTGGGGAAGTTGTTGGAGAAGATTCTTAGAGATAGGATGTATGCGCATTGAGAAAGGAATAAACTCATTAACGATAGTCAGCATGGTTTTGTGAGAGGGAGGTCATGCCTCACTAACCTGGTGGAGTTTTTGAAGAAGTGACCAGAATGGTTGACGAGGGAAGGGCCGTGGATGTCGTCTATATGGACTTTAGTAAAGCGTTTGACAAAGTCCCTCATGTTAGGCTGGTGAAAAAGGATGGATCTCATGGGATAAAGGGGGAGGTGGCTAGATGGGTGGAGAACTGGCTTGGTCACAGAAGACAGAGGGTGGTAGTGGAAGGGTCTTTTTCCGGCTGGAGGACTGTGACTAGTGGTGTTCCGCAGGGCTCTGTATTGGGACCTCTGCTGTTTGTGATTTATATAAACGATCTGGAAGAAGGTGTAACTGGGGTGATCAGTAAGTTTGCAGACGACACAAAATTGGCAGGACTTGCAGATGTGAGGAGCATTGTCAGAAGTGACAGAAGGATATAGATAGGCTGGAAATGTGGGCAAAGAAATGGCAGATGGAGTTCAATACTGATAAATGCGAAGTGATGCATTTTGGTAGAAATAATGTAGGGAGGAGCGATACGATAAATGGCAGAACCATAAAGGGTGTAGATACGCAGAGGGACCTGGGTCTGCATGTCCACAGATCCTTGAAGGTGACGTCACAGGTGGAGAAGGTGGTGAAGAAGGCATATGGCATGCTTGCCTTTATAGGACGGGGCATAGAGTATAAAAGTTGGGGTCTGATGTTGCAGATGTATAGAACGTTGGTTCGGCCGCATTTGGAATACTGCGTCCAGTTCTGGTCGCCACACTACCGGAAGGACGTGGAGGCTTTGGAGAGAGTACAGAGGAGGTTTACGAGGATGTTGCCGAGTGTGGAGGGGTTTAGTTATGAGAAGAGATTGGGTAAACTGGGGTTGTTCTCACTGGAAAGACGGAGGATGAGGGGTGACCTAATCGAGGTGTATAAAATTATGAAAGGCATAGATAGGGTGAACGGTGGGAAGCTTTTCCCCAGGTCGGTGGTGACGTTCACGAGGGGTCATAGGTTCAAGGTGAAGGGGGGGAGGTTTAACACAGATATCAGAAGGACATATTTTACACAGAGGGTGGTGGGGGCCTGGAATGCGCTGCCAGGCAAGGTGGTGGAGGCGGAGACACTGGGAAAGTTTAAGACTTATCTCGATAGCCATATGAACGGAGTGGGAATGGAGGGATACAAAAGAATGGTCGAGTTTGGACCAGGGAGCGGCATGGGCTTGGAGGGCCGAAGGGCCTGTTCCTCAGCTGTATTGTTCTTTGTTCAATTGATAGAGGTGTATGAAATTATGATGGATATGGGTAGAGTGAATGGAAGCAGGCTTTTTCCACTGAGGGGAGGGGAGAAAAAAAACTAGAGGGCGTGGGTTAAGGGTGAAGGGGGAAAAGTTTGAGGGGAATATTAGGGGGGGCTTCTTCACACAGAGAGTGGTGGGAGTGTGGAATGAGCTGCCAGATGAAGTGGTGAATGCGGGCTCACTTTTCCCATTTAAGAAAGACTTGGACAGGTACATGGATGAGAGGGGTGTGGAGGGATATGGTCCAGGTGCAGGTCAGTGGGACTAGGCAGAAAAATGGTTCGGCACAGGCAAGAAGGACCAAAAGGTCTGTTTCTGTGCTGTAATGTTCTCTGGTTCTCGGTTCTAACAGACTGGGAATAGATCGGGGCAGGCTTGGAGGGCCGAAGGGCCTGTTCCCGTGCTTTATTGTTCTTTGTTCTGAGCCCACACAGCACCCCGCCCCCCCGCAGATCCTGTGTCTCATCCCACCACCTCACTTCAACCCTCTGTTTTGCTGTCAATGTCTGTATTTCCCTTACCCCCGCTCTCGATTTCATTGTTCTGTAACTCTTCCCAACTCCCTACCCAGTAAGGGTAACTCAGTAAATCCTGCCCTGATTCCATCTACCAAAATGCTTCATCTCGCATTTATCTAAATTGAACTTCATCTGCCATTTGTCAGCCCACTGGCCCAATTGATCAAGATCCCGTTGCAATCGGAGATAACTTTCACTGTCTACTCTGCCACCAATCTTGGTGTCATCTGCAAACTCAGTAACCATGCCTCCTAAATTCTCACCCAAATCAATGTAACACGGGACATGGAGAAATCAGACACTGGTATCGTTAATGCTGGTATTTAGCATCATGCTTCAACGCCGCTACCTTTCCCTGACCTGAAATAGATGCTCTATTCAGAAATTATTTAACACTCGGGTATTCCTGGAGGAACAGACGGACGGTGCACAGTGAAACTTTATGCTGTTGATGGCAGCCTAGAATCAGAAAGATTGAAGGAACTCACAAGGTCAATCCTATTTTTGATGTGAGTGGGGTGAGAGAGAGAGTGTTGAGGTGAAGGGGAATTTTGAGGTGAGAGGGTCAGTGTTGAGGTGAGGGGTGTTGCTGTGGACGGTGGGAGTTGAGGTGAGAGGCGGTTACTGAGGTGAGAGGGAGTGTATTGATGTGAGGAGGGAGCTTTCAGATGAGAGGGGAACAACATGGTGTTATATCAATACACACTGATCCAACAAACACTCCCAGGATATTTACTGCAGGGATTAGGTGTGAAGTCAGTCTGTCCCCTCACGCTGCCAGCCAGAGTGCGGAGGGAACGGTGACAGCCCTTAAACACAGAGCAAACATCATCTGCAACATCCCATCAAACACTCCAGTGTGTTGTTCCCAGTGTAGGATGTGGGAGGTCCTGGAGGCATCTTGCCTCCCGGACATCCACATCTGTGAGGGGTGTGTCGAGCTGCGGTTCCTGAGAGACCGTGTTAGGGAGCTGGAACTACAGCTCGAGGATCTTAGGCTGATGAGGGAGAATGAGGAGGTGACAGTCAAGAGCTATCATCAGGTGGTCACACCAGGGCCACGGGAGGAGGCCAAGTGGGTGACGGCCAGGAAGGGTAAGGCTAGGGTGGTTGAGAGCACCCCGGTGGATTTGCCCCTGCACAACAAGTACTCCTGCTTGAGTACTGCTGGGGGGGACAGCCCGCCTGGGGGAAGCAGCAGTGGCCGTGTCTCCGCAGTGGAGTCCAGCCCTGTAACTCAGAGGGCTAAGGAAAAGAGGAGGAAGGCGGTATTAATCGGGGACTCGATGGTGAAGGGGACAGACAGGCGTTTCTGCGGAGGTAGGCGGGATTCTCGCATGATGGTCTGCCTCCCTGGGGCCGGGATCCAGGATGTCGCGAGTCGCGTCCCGGAAATCCTGAGGTGGGAGGGAGAGGAGCCTGAGATAGCGGTACATATTGGTACCGCTGATGTGGGTAGGAAGGGAGAAGGGGTCATGAAAAGGGAATACAGGGAATTAGGGAGACAGCTGAGAAAGAGGAAAGCAAAGGTAGTAATCTCAGGATTACTGCCTGTGCCACGGGAAGGTGAGGGCAGGAATGGAGTGAGGTGGAGGATGAATGTGTGGCTGAGGGACTGGTGCAGGGGGCAGGGATTCAGGTTCCTGGACCATTGGGACCTCTTTAGGGGCAGGGGTGATCTGTATGCAAAAAACGGGTGGAACTTGAATCACACGGGGACCAATATCCTGGCCGGTAGGTTGGCTAAGGCTACTGGGGAGAATTTAAACTAGATAGATTGGGGGGAGGGGAGCTAGAAGAGTTGACTAGGATCAAGGAACTAATTGATGGGGGGGAGGATGCAGGGGTAAGGGGAATTACAAAATTAATGGTAGAGGAGAGGGTGCAAGTGAATGAAGGCGGTAATTTAGATAAGGGAGTAGAGGGAGAGGGTGTTCGCGACTCATCAAAGCGGGTCCAGATAAAAGCTGGAATAAGGACACTTTGCCTGAATGCACGATGCATTCGGAACAAGGTGAATGAGTTGATGGTGCAAATCAGCACAAGTGGGTACGATCTAGTGGCCATTACAGAAACGTGGCTGAAAGGTGACCAGGACTGGGAGATGAATATCCAGGGGTATCAGGCGTTTAGGAAGAATAGACAGGAAGGAAAAGGTGGTGGGGTCGCGCTATTAATAAGAGATAATATCAGGGTAGTACTGAGGGATGACATAGGCTCTGAGGAACAAAACGTGGAATCATTCTGGGTAGAGATGAGGAATAGTAGAGGGAGAAAGACACTAGTAGGTGTGGTATATAGGCCCCCAAATAATAATGTTGAGGTAGGGAGGGCTATAAACAAGCAGATAAGGGATGCGTGTAAAAACGGAACGGCAATAATCATGGGGGACTTCAACATGCACATTGACTGGCAGACTCAAGTCGGTAAGGGTGGAATGGAGGAAGAGTTCTTAGAATGCTGTCGGGATAGTTTCCTTGAACAGCATGTTACGGAACCGACGAGGGAACGAGCTATTTTGGATCTGGTATTGTGTAACGAGGTAGGTAGAATTAAGGATCTTATTGTGAAGGACCCTCTTGGGTCTAGTGACCACAATATGGTCGAATTTCTGATTCAGATGGAAGAGGAGAAAGTTTGGTCTCAAACCAGTGTCCTCTGTTTGAACAGAGGGAAATATGATAGGATGAGGGATGAATTGGCTAAGGTAGACTGGGAGAGCAGGCTGGCAGGTAGGATAGCTGAGGAACAGTGGAGGATTTTTAAGGAGATCCTTTTCAGTTCTCAGCAAAAATATATTCCAGCAAAAAACAAGGATTGTAAGAAAAGGGAGAACCAGCCGTGGATAACGAAGGAAATAAAGGAGAGTATTAAAATAAAAACAGCTGCGTACAGAGTGGCCAAAAATAGTTGAGAAACAAGTGATTGGGAAAAATTTAAGAAACAACAAAGAGAGACTAAGAAAGGAAGGATAGACTATGAAGCTAGGCTAGCAATTAATATAAAAAATGATAGTAAAAGTTTTTATAAATATATAAAAAGGAATAGAGTGGCTAGAGTGAATGTTGGACCCTTGGAGGACGATAGGGGGGAGTTAATAGTGGGAAATGAGGATATGGCTGAGTCTTTAAATAAGTTTTTTGTGTCGGTCTTCACGGTGGAGGACACAAATAGTTTGCCAAATATTAACGATAGAGGGTTGGCAGCAGGAGAAATACTTAATACAATTAATGTTACCAGAGAGGCAGTGCTGGGTAGACTAATGGGACTGAAGGTGGACAAGTCCCTGGGTCCGGATGGAATGCATCCCAGGGTATTGAAATAAATGTCAGAGGTAATAGTGGATGCGTTCGTGATTATTTATCAAAACTCGTTGCATTCTGGGGTAGTGCCGGTTGATTGGAAAACGGCTAATGTTACGCCGCTGTTTAAAAAAGGAAGGAGACAAAAGGCGGGTAACTATAGGCCGGTCAGCTTAACGTCTGTAGTAGGGAAAATGCTGGAATCCATTATTAAAGAGGAGATAGCAGGGCATCTGGATAGAAATGGTTCGATCAATCAGACGCAGCATGGATTCATGAGGGGAAAGTCGTGCTTGACGAACATGTTGGATTTTTATGAAGATGTGACGAGGGCGGGTGATGGAGGAGAACCGGTGGATGCGGTGTTTTTGGATTTCCAAAAGGCGTTTGATAAGGTGCCCCATAAAAGGCTGCTGAAGAAGATTAGGGCACACGGAGTTGGGGGTAGTGTGTTAAAGTGGATGGGGGACTGGCTATCCGACAGGAAGCAAAGAGTCGGAACAAATGGGTGTTTTTCCGGTTGGAGGAAGGTAACTAGTGGCGTGCCGCAGGGATCGGGACTCGGGCCGCAACTGTTTACCATTTATATAGATGATCTGGAGGAGGGGACGGAGTGTAGGGTAACGAAGTTTGCAGACGACACAAAGATAAGTGGAAAAGTGAATCGTGTGGAGGACGGAGAAGATCTGCAGAGAGATTTGGACAGGCTGAGTGAGTGGGCGAGGATATGGCAAATGGAGTATAACGTTGAGAAATGCGAGGTTATACACTTTGGAGGAAATAATAACAAATGGGATTACTATCTCAATGGAAACAAACTAAAACATGCTACCGTGCAAAGGGACCTGGGGGTCCTTGTGCATGAGACGCAAAAGCCCAGTCTGCAGGTACAACAGGTGATCAAGAAGGCAAATGGGATGTTGGCCTATATTGCGAGGGGTATAGAATATAAAAGCAGGGATGTCTTGATGCACCTGTACAGGGCATTGGTGAGGCCGCAGCTGGAATACTGTGTGCAGTATTGGTCCCCTTATATGAGGAAGGATATATTGGCATTGGAGGGAGTGCAGAGAAGGTTCACCAGGTTGATACCGGAGATGAGGGGTTTGGATTATGAGGAGAGGCTGAGGAGATTGGGTTTGTACTCGTTGGAGTTTAGAAGGATGAGGGGGGATCTTATGGAGACTTATAAGATAATGCGGGGGCTGGATAGGGTGGAGGCGGAGAGATTCTTTCCACTTAGTAAGGAAGTTAAAACTAGAGGACACAGCCTCAAAATAAAGGGGGGTCGGTTTAAGACAGAGTTGAGGAGGAACTTCTTCTCCCAGAGGGTGGTGAATCTCTGGAATTCTCTGCCCACTGAGGTGGTGGAGGCTACCTCGCTGAATATGTTTCAAGCGCGGATGGATGGATTCCTGATCGGTAAGGGAATTAAGGGTTATGGGGATCAGGCGGGTAAGTGGTACTGATCCACGTCAGATCAGCCATGATCTTATTGAATGGCGGGGCAGGCTCGAGGGGCTAGATGGCCTACTCCTGCTCCTATTTCTTATGTTCTTATGTTCTTATGTTAGCTACAGAGGTCCAGTGTCACTCCCACCCCATCTTAACTGTGTGACCAGGCTGTCTCATGGCTGCTAAAGTGAAGGTTCAACTTAGTCAGGCAACCTTCAGGCTCGATATCCGTAAGCTTGCGCCCATCGGACATTTACAAGGATAAGCTGCCTCTACACTCCCATCAAATACCCTCATTGTAGATGCAGCACAGGCCCAGATACACAAACTATCTCCCTCTACACTGTCCAAACACGAATCTCCAGTGCAGGTATAGCAGAGGGTGAGATACACAGTGTGGACAGGCGAGAGGGGGAGAGCGTTGAGGCGAGAGGGGGAGAGCGTTGAGGCGAGAGGGGGAGAGCGTTGAGGCGAGAGGGGGAGAGCGTTGAGGCGAGAGGGGGAGAGCGTTGAGGCGAGGGGGGGAGAGCGTTGAGGCGAGGGGGGGAGAGCGTTGAGGCGAGGGGGGAGAGCGTTGAGGCGTGGGGGGGAGAGCGTTGAGGCGTGGGGGGGAGAGCGTTGAGGCGAGAGGGGGAGAGTGTTGAGGCGAGAGGGGGAGAGTGTTGAGGCGAGAGGGGGAGAGTGTTGAGGCGAGGGGGGAGCGTCGAGGTGACAGTGGGAGTTTGGAGGTGAGAGGGAAATTTTGTGGTGGGGGTGAGGTTCTGTAACACACTGGTTGGCGCTGCTGCCTCATGGCGCCAAAGACCCGGGTTTGATTCCAGCCTCGGGTCACTCTCTGTGTGGAGTGTGCACGTTCTCCCCTGTCTGTGTGGGAATCTATCCCAGATTTGGGTAAAGAAAAGTTCAATAAAGATACATCTCCTCTTGATACTGCCCTCTGAAACCCTCCCAGAACAGTTCCACACGGGATTGCAGACAGAGCAAAGCTCACTCTGCAGTGTCCCATTGAATAGTTCACTGCAAAGGGTGTTTACTCTGTGTCGAACCCCATTCTGAACCATGTTTCTGTATTTGCCATTGGGTTACTGTAAATTGTGCTTCCATTGAACATTTCCAAGGATAGGGACAGCACTGGGTAAAGTGTATGGTCTTGCTGCACTGCCAATTCAAACAGGCTGATAAAAGGGACGTGTATCTTCTGTATCAAACACGTTTCCATCACTGTCCATGAAGTAATCCCAGGGCAGCCTCACTGATATTGATATTTTCCACACGTGCTTTTATAATAACGGTCTTCTGTTAATTTGTTGTAACAGTTTGTGAAATAGTCCTTCAGATCTTTCCTAAATACAGTTCAGACACTTGGGAATTCGAATGAATTAATTGCAAACATTTTCTGTTGTATAGAACATAGGAAAACTACAGCACAAACAGGCCCTTCGGCCCACAAGTTGCGCTGGTCATGTCCCTACCTACCTAGGCTTATATATAGGCTTACCTAGAACCCTCAATCCTATTACGTCCCATGTACTCATCCAGGAGTCTCTTAAAAGACCCCATCGAGTTTGTCTCCCACCACCACTGACGACAGCCGATTCCACTCACCCACCACCCTCTGAGTGGAAGACTTACCCCTCACATCTCCTCTGTACCTGCTCCCCAGCACCTTAAACCTGTGTCCACTCGTAGCAGCCATTTCAGCCCTGGGAAAACGCCTCTGAGAGTCCACCCGATCTATACCACTCAACATCTTATATCTCTCTATCAGGTCTCCTCTCATCCTTCGTCTCTCCAAGGAGAAAAGACCGAGCTCTCTCAACATATCCTCATAAGGCATGCCAACCAATCCCGGCAACATACTTGTAAATCTTCTCTGCACCCTTTCAATAATTTCCACGTCCCTCCTGTAATGAGGCGACCAGAACTGAGCACAGTACTCCAAGTGGGGTTTGACGAGGGTCTGAAAAGCTGCATCATTATCCCCGGACTCCTAAACTCAATCCCTCGATTGATGAAGGCCAGGTGAAAACTGCCCCAGTTAAGTAAATCAGATTGATCAACTGATTGCAATCAATGCCAAATGGGGAATAATTGTCCCGTGTAGAAGTGAGAACCCGTTCCATATTGTGATTGTTTGCAGTATTGGGACAGTGAGATGACCCGATCCAACACAAGAACACTTTGCAATATCTCCCAGGAACAGTGAGTCTGTGTGTCAGCGTTAACCAAGCGGGGTGACGTTCCCGGGGGTGCTGACATCTCACGCAGAGTGAAAACCAGAATTCAATTGGTGGGGACTGCCTTGTTAAATTCAGCTGGGGATTTATTGAGGGAATTTGTGAAAATGCATGTGGAGATCTTATACAATCTAATTGAAAAACATTTCGAAATCCGTTTCTCCAACTGACTGTACAGAACAGAAGAGGTACATTTATAGAGATCTCAAGGTGAATAACATTAGTTGCAGTCACTGAACACCAGCAGTAACTTTTTAATGCATATCATTTTATACATGTTTCACATGCAGTGAATATATTTATTTTAATTCTGGTCTCTGAGCAGTCAGATATTGATGCAGATAATTCTGATATTTAGCACCATGCTCCCACACTGCCACCTCTGCTTGACCTGAAATAGATGCTCTGTTCCGCAATTATTTAAACCAAGTGTATTCGTGGAGGAACAAACTTACATTCTGCATTCAAACTTTATGTTGTTGAGATCAGCCCAGGATCAGAATGATTGAAGGAGCTGAAGGTTTTTGAGACAGTTTGTGTGACGCTGCTGCTGTGTTGCCTTTATTCGTTTTGTAACGTGGGGGTCGCAGGGAATCAGTAGCAACAATAAGAGTGAGGTCAGTGATGTTTCTGTTTGTCAGTTGGTAATAAGAATGAAGTCGGTGATACACCTGGAAGGTAAAGGCAGTAGGGATGAGGTTAGCCATGCACCTGGATGTGTATTGACAATCAGAGCAATTCAGTAATGTATCAGTGCAGGTTGTGAAAGGAGAGTGCGGTCACTGCTGTTCCTAAATACCTGGTTCCAATAAGAATCAGGTTATTTCTGCATCTGCAGGGACAGGTGTAGCATCGGGGAAACACAAGATAAAACTCCATCTGTAATTTCCCCAGCAAACACACCCAGGGCAGGGACAACGGGCGGATGTTTGAGTTGTGTGGAGTGGGGGGCTGTGTGTGGAGTGAAAGTTTATTATGGAAGTGAGGGGGAGAGTGATGAGTTGAGAGGCGGTGTATTGAGATGAGGGGGAGTTTGTTGAGGTGAGGGGGAAAGTTAAAATGAGATGGCGGGAGCTGAGGCGAGACAGAGTGCTGAGATGAGAAGAGAGAGCTGATATGAGAGAGGGAGAATGTTGATGTGAGACAGAGTGTAGGATTTGGCCCCGCGCTCTCCCCAAATTCGGATAATCCCACCAGAGGTAATTGGATCTTGACACGGTCTGTGCCCATCTGCTCCGACTCCCATGCGGTGTGGGACGGGAAATTCATATCTTGGGGATCTTGAGGTGAGGAGCGTCGAGATGAGATGGGTAGTGTTGTGGTGCGTGGGGTAATGTAGAGGTGAGGGGGAGGATTGATGTGAGGGGGGAACATGTTAAGGTGGGAGGGGGAGAGTTGTGTTGATTGGGGGAGTGTTGGATTGAGAGCGCGTGTTCTGGTGAGAGGAATTGATGTTAACCCTCTATGGGACAATGTAAATGTGAGAGGGAGAACTTAGAAGCGAGACGGATAGTGTTGAGGAGAAAGGGTGTAATGTCTGTGTGATAGAGATTGTGTAGAGAGGGGAAGGGGAGTATTGAGGTGAGCGGGAGTGTGTTGAGGTGAGGGGGTGTGTTGACATGACAGGATAGTGTTGGTGTGAGAGAGAGAGTGTTGGGGTAACAAAGAACAAACAAAGAACAATACAGCACAGGAACAGGCCCTTCGGCCCTCCAAGCCCGCGCCGCTCCCCGGTCCAGGATTGAATCCTGAATCCAGGATCCCCGCCCAATTTTCCAGCCTATCTACATACCAATATCCTATCCACCGAGCTGTCCCACACAGCTACGATGCTTTGTTCATTACAACCTATTAACTCACCCCCACCCCCCCATTCCAGACCATGTGATCTCCAGGGAGAGGCGAAAACCCAGAGTGAAAAACCCCAGGGCCAATATGGGGAAAATAAAAAAATCTGGGAAATTCCTCTCCGACCCCCTGAGGCGATCGAAACGAGTCCAGGAGATCACAATGGCCCTGATCGGAAAATGCTTCCCAACCCTAGTCATTTCCACTTCCACGAACACCATATGAATTCTCTGCCCCCGAGACAGGTTCCCAACTATCCGTAGTCTCGCTCTGTACTGGCACCAGCAAGATGATCATAGAATGAAGCCTTGAAACGAGAATCAAGGAACAATTAGCCCGCGCCGCTCCCTGGTCCAAACTAGACCACTCTTTTGTATCCCTCCATTCCCACTCCGTTCATATAGCTGTCTAGATAAGTCTTAAACGTTCCCAGTGTGTCCGCCTCCACCACCTTGCCCGGCAACACATTCCAGGCCCCCACGACCCTCTGTGTGAAATATGTCCTTCTGATATCTGTGTTAAACCTCCCCCCCTTCACCTTGAACCTATGACTCCTCGTGAACGTCACCACCGACCCGGGGAAAAGCTTCCCACCGTTCACCCTATCCATGCCTTTCATAATTTTATACACCTCTATTAAGTCTCCCCTCATCCTCCGTCTTTCCAAGGAGAACAACCCCAGTTTCCCCAATCTCTCCTCATAACCAAGCCCCTCCATACCAGGCAACATCCTGGTAAACCTCCTCTGTACTCTCTCCAAAGCCTCCACGTCCTTCTGGTAGTGTGGCGACCAGAACTGGACGCAGTATTCCAAATGCGGCCGAACCAACGTTCTATACATCTGCAACATCAGACCCCAACTTTTATACTCGATGCCCCGTCCTATAAAGGCAAGCATGCCATATGCCTTCTTCACCACCTTCTCCACCTGTGACGTCACCTTCAAAGATCTGTGGACTTGCACACCCAGGTCCCTCTGCGTCTCTACACCCTTTATGGTTCTTCCATTTATCGTGTAGCTCCTCCCTACATTATTCCCACCAAAATGCATCACTTCGCATTTATCAGGATTGAACTCCATCTGGGTAATGGGGAGTGCTGAGTTGAGAGTGAGAGTGTTAATGTTGTCATGTGAGTGGACCTTTAAGCAATTTTGTTTAAATCGTGCAGCTTACATGGAGGTGGAGCTAAGCTGTGGCAGTCAGGTGGTGGGTTTTTTTTGGTCTTTTAGTTTAGTTTTGGGAAGCAGTTTAGCAGCAAGCTCAGAAGCAATCTCTCTCCCTCTCCCTGTCCTTCTCTTTTGAAAAGCCTGTGTTTTGTGGAACAGACTCGACTACAACCTCTGCTGAGTTTCTCAAGGGATTTTGAGCATTCAGCCCAGGAGGCTGGACACGTGTAATAATTCGGCATTAACCTCTGTTGTATTGTGGTGATTTGGAGGGTTTTGTGGATTGGATGTTGACTTTGGTTGGAACACACTAGAGATATTTCCTTCAGAGTTGTACATTATTGTGGTTGTTGTGTTTCTTGTTTGTAATTGTTAAAAGTTCTTGCTAATTGTCTTACTATACATGTCAACAATATTCTCAATTAAACTTTGTATTGAATCAGAGTTCCTCGTGGGTCAGTTCACTTACACCTGAAGTGAAACCTCTCGTGCTCCTTCTCGCCAGATTCAAGGTAAAGAGTTACAGGTCACTCGAGCTTCATGGAACAACTGGGAGTATCCAACCTGACTGAGAACAACTGGGGGCTCCGGGATTGAAACCTGTATTTCTTGATTGATTTGGGATTAGTGAACTCAAAGACAGTGAGCGGTGAGCAGATTTGTGTTTTCTTTTCAGGTGTTGTATTCCAGTTTAAATAGGGAGTGTGGTTTGGATTAATGTCTCTTTCAGAGGCTCAGAAGTTTCTGCGGGTGGAGGAAGTCACGCAAGTTGCCTGACAGATAGTGACTAAAGCAAAGCTTTTGGAATTGGAAACACATTCCAGTTGACATTGCCTGACAGAGTCCGGAAAGGAGAGATAATTGTGGCAATAGCACAACATTTGGAATTGTCAGAAGCTCAGTCAGAATCGTTGGAAATTCAGTTACAAATGAAAGTGACTCAATATAAAAAATAATTAAAAGTATTTGAATTACAGGGAAAAGAAAAGGAAAGGGAGGAACAGCAAGCAAAATAATTGAATCAATCTGAATTACAGGCAAAAGGGAAAAAGGAGGCAAGGGAAAAATAGAGAGACTTTGAACATTGGAAACTGGCCTTCAAATGTAAACAGCGTGTCTGATTGGCGGAGGTAAAGGGTAAAGTACAGTCTGAGGGTAGGGGTGAGGATAGTGAGAGAATGAGGGGCAGAAAATACATCAGGAGATAGAAAAGGCAATGTTACAATAATCATGGGGGACTTCAATATGTAGGTTTCTAAGATTCTAAGGTGGACTGGGAAAATCAGGTAGGTCGTGGATCCCAAGAAAAGGAATTTGCGGAATGTCTAAGATGGTTTTTGGAGCAGCTTGTGACAGAGCCTACTACGGAACAGGCAATTCTGGATTTGGCGATGTGTAATGAGGCAGACTTGATTAGGGAACTTAAGGTGAAGGAACCCTTAGGGAGGAGTGACCACAATATGATAGAATTTACCCTGCAGTTTGAGAGGAAGAACCTGGAATCAGATGTAAAGGTATTTGAATTAAATAAAGATAACTACAAGGACATGAAGGTGGATTTGGCCAGAGTTGATTGGAAAGGGAGCCGAGCAGGGAAGACAGTGGAACAGCAATGGCAGGAGTTCTTGAGAGTTATTTGGGAGGCACAACAGAAATTCATCCCAAGGAGGAGGAAACATGCCACAGGGAGGACGAGGAATCCATGGCTGACGGGGAAGCCAAGGACAGCAAAAACACAAAAGGGAAAGCATCCTTAGTGGCAAGGATTAGTGGGAAGGCAGAAGATTGGGAAGCGAGCAGAGGACAACTTAAAAAAGCAATAAGAGGGGAGAAGATGAAATATGAGTGTAAGCAAGCTTGTATTATAAAAGAGGAGAGGAGGAGGTTTTCCAATATAAGTTAAGAGAGAGGCAAAAATACCCATTGGATCACTGAAAAATGAGGCTGGAGAAGGAATAATAGGAAACAAAGAAATGGCAGAGGAACTGAATAGTTTGCATCAGTCTTCACGGTTGAAGACACCAGTGGGATGCCAGAGCTCCAGGAGAGTCGGGGGACACAGGTGGGTGTAGTGGCCATCACTCAGGAGAAGGTTCTGGGGAAACTGAAAGGTCTGTGGGTGGATAAATCACCTGGACCGGATGGAGTACACCCCATGGTTCTTAAAGACATAGCTGAGGAAATTGTGGTGGCATTGGTGGTGATCTTTCTTTGATAAGGCGCAGCATAGGAGACTGTTATATAAGTTAAGTGCCAATGGTGTTGAAGGTAAGATCCTGGCATGGATAGAGGATTGGCTGACTGGCAGAAGGCAGAGAGTGGGGATGAAGGGATCTTCTTTCAGGATGGCAGCTGGTGACAAGTGGTGTGCCTCAGGGGTCGGTGCTGGGACCACAACTTTTCACAACATACATTAGTAATTTGGAAAAACGAAATGAAGGCACTGTTGCTAAGTTTGGTGATGATACAATGATATGCAGAGGGACAGGGAGTATTGCGGAAGTGGGCGGGGGGAGGAGGAGGGCTGCAGAAGGACTTGGACAGGTTAGGACAGTGGATAAAGAGGGGGCAGATGGAATACAATGAGGAAAAGTGTGAGGTTATGCACTTTGGAAGGAGGAATGGAGGCATAGACTATTTTCTAAATGGGGAAATGCTTAGAAAATCAGATGCACAAAGGAATTTGGGAGGCCTTGTTCAAGATTCTCTAAAGGTTAACCTGCAGGTTGAATCGGCAGTTAGGAAGGCAAGTGGAATACTGGCAATCATGTCGTGAGGCCCCGCACCAGGTTCAGACCCACCCAGGTTCAGACAGAGACGCTGTTCAGATTCACACAAGGTTCGGACTCGGATCATGTTCAGATTCACACCGTGTACAGACTCACCTCAGCTTCACAATCATAGAAACATTGAAATATAGGAACAGCAGGAGCAGGCCATTCGGCCTTTCGACCCAGCTCCGACATTCAGTTTGATTATGGATCATCATCAACTTCAATATCCTGACCATCCCTTGCTCCCACATCCCGTGAGCACTTTAGCCCCAAGAGCGATACATAATTTCTTCCTGAAATCACGAAAGGTTTTGGCCTCAGCTACTTTCTGTGGTAGCGAAGTCCATAGGTCATCAGAGTGGAGAAATTTCTCCTCACCTCTGTTCTAAAAGGTTGATGCTTCTCCTCAAACCATGAACCCTCGTCCTCAACTCCCTGAGCATCAGGAACATTCTTTCTGAATCTACCCTGTCGAAACATGGTCCAATATTATATGTTTCACTCGAATGAACTCCAATGAATAAAGCCCTAACCGACTTAGTCTCTCTTCATATCACAGACTTGCCATCCCAGGAATCAGCCTGGTAAACATTCGCTGTACTCCCTCTATAGCGAGGATATCCTTCCTCAGATAAGGACACCAAAACTGCACACAATACTCGAAGTGTGGCCTCAGCAATGCCCTGTACAACTGCAGTGACACATCTCTCTTCCTGTACTCCAATCTTATCCCTATGAAGGGCAGCATTACAGTTGTCTTCTTTACTGCCTGTTGTACATGCGCGCTGACTTTCACTTACTGATGCATACGGACACCAAGGCCTCGCTGAGTATCCACCTCTCTCAATTTACACCCATTCACATAATAATCTGTCTTCCTATTATTGCTGCTAAATTGGATAACTTCACATTGATCCACATTTTACTGCAACTGCTTTGCACATGCCCACACATTGAGCCTGTTCAAATCACACTGAAGCATGTCTGCATGTTTCTCATAGCTCACCCTCACACACCTTTTATCATCTGCAAATTTGGAGATGATACATCTAGTTCCATTTTCAAAATAATTAATATATAATGTGAGCAGTTGGGGTCCGTGCACAGATTCCTGCAGAACCCCACTAGACACTGACTGCTAATCAGAAAAAGGCCCATTTATTGCCAACTCTTTGCTTTCTATCAGTGAACCAGCTTTCTATCCGTCTCAAAACATTGCCTGTAATCCCATGTGCTTTCACTTTACATGGCAGTCTGCGATGTGAGACCTTGTCGAAAGCCTTCTGAAAGTCTCAATAAACACATCTGCTCACGTCACTTTCTGAACTGTAATGTCTGGGGGACACCTCCCCGCCCTGGACCTGGCCGTAAGGGACCGGGCAGTAAGGGACACAAGACACAGCAATACCTCTCCACCCACTTCCCTAAACTCCCACACTTAGCCCAGCTCTCAGTGCTTCACTCTCTGCAGCTTGCACTCTGTGGAGCTCCCTGAGTGGGCACAATTCACAGGCCTCAGTTTTGGTAGTTTATATTTGCCCGTGTCCAACTCATGAACCTGATTGAAGTCACTGCACCCCCTCCCCTCGAGGTCTGAGTAACTGCCGAGGGCTGACCACCTTGAAAGCCCTTTTTGGAGTTTCAATGCTGGGTCCGGTTCCTGCTGCTCAGCCTCGGAAGTGAGTGGGTTTCAGCAGACCGGAGCTCGCCTCTTCCACCATGAGCGTGTGGCCCGAGTTCCCTTTATCGGGTGACAATGTGATCGAGAGGCTAAACCCACTGTGTCCATTTCAGACTCCGAGGTTCCCACTGGCGGAAATGGGGAACAGGAGCCGGAGTGCCTGGAATTCTTTCCAAAGTTCCCGGTCTGCTGGGAATTGATTTTTCCTGCACGGCTTGGGGCTTCATGGCTTGTAGATGATTGAAGCATTCCCATAGGATGGTATCTCCCAAGCGGACTTGATAGGAAACTGGCCCTGTTCCAGACTCGACCGTGCCTCATAACCACGTGGATCCATTGCCATGATTCTTTACTAATAACCTATCACCTGCCTTTCGGTGCCTCTCCCGGCTGGTGGGAACGGCACTGGGTGTGAGCTCCCGCCCTCAGAAGGTCAGACTTAACATTGGGCGGAGTGAACTTCCCATGACCAACTCTGCTGGGGCTATTCCAGTTGTTGAAGAGGGGAGGTCGGGGGGAGGTTGGAGGGTGTCATTCTGTAATTGAAGATGAAATCTGGATGGTTTGGTGTCCAAAGAGACTGAGGGATGGTATTTTGAACCAGCTTTTACTGTTTGGGCCGCTCTTTCTGCCAGGCCGTTGGATGATGGGTAATATGACACTGCCCTAACGTGTCAGATTCTGTCCAACTTCATCGAATGCACAAATTCCTGGCTGATGAAGGGTGGTCCATTTTCAGAAACAAACACCTGCGGGATCCCTGGTGTCATAAAAGAGGTGTGAAGTTTCTCCACTCTTGTCCTTGTGTTTGAGTAACTCACCCTGTGTACGGCCATCCATTTTGAATCAGCATCTACCATTATCAGGAACATAGACCCCATGAACGGACCGGCACTCTCCGTGTGTAGCCACGTCTACGGATGTCCTGGCCATTCCCACGTGTGAAGAGTAGTAATTGGGAAGTTATGTGTGGAACCGGAGGAGATTGGTGAAGCATTGAACCAATATTTCTCTTCGGTGTTCACGCAAGGGGACATGAATATAGCTGAGGAGGACACTGGGTTGCAAGGGAGTAGAATAGACAGTATTACAGTTGATAAGGAGGATGTGCAGGATATTCTGGAGGGTCTGAAAATAGATAAATCCCCTGGTCCGGATGGGATTTATCCAAGGATTCTCTGGGAGGCAAGAGAAGTGATTGCAGAGCCTCTGGCTCTGATCTTCAGGTCGTCGTTGGCCTCTGGTATAGTACCAGAAGATTGGAGGTTAGCGAATGTTGTCCCATTGTTTAAGAAGGGGAACAGAGACTTCCCCGGGAATTATAGACCGGTGAGTCTCACTTCTGTTGTCGGCAAGATGTTGGAAAAAATTATAAGGGATAGGATTTATAGTTATTTGGAGAGTAATGAATTGATAGGTGATAGTCAGCATGGTTTTGTGGCAGGTAGGTCGTGCCTTACTAACCTTATTGAGTTTTTTGAGAAAGTGACCAAGGAGGTGGATGGGGGCAAGGCAGTGGACGTGGTATATATGGATTTTAGTAAGGCGTTTGATAAGGTTCACCATGGTAGGCTTCTGCAGAAAATGCAGATGTATGGGATTGGGGGTGATCTAGGAAATTGGATCAGGAATTGGCTAGCGGATAGGAAACAGAGGGTGGTGGTTGATAGTAAATATTCATCATGGAGTGCGGTTACAAGTGGTGTACCTCAGGGATCTGTTTTGGGGCCACTGCTGTTTGTAATATTTATTAATGATCTGGATGAGGGTATAGTTGGGTGGATTAGCAAATTTGCTGATGACACCAAAGTCGGTGGTGTGGTAGACAGTGAGGAAGGGTGTCGTAGTTTGCAGGAAGACTTAGACAGGTTGCAAAGTTGGGCCGAGAGGTGGCGGATGGAGTTTAATGCGGAGAAGTGTGAGGTAATTCACTTTGGTAGGAATAACAGATGTGTTGAGTATCGGGCTAACGGGAGGACTTTGAATAGTGTGGAGGAGCAGAGGGATCTAGGTGTATGTGTGCATAGATCCCTGAAAGTTGGGAATCAAGTAGATAAGGTTGTTAAGAAGGCATATGGTGTCTTGGCGTTTATTGGTAGGGGGATTGAATTTAGGAGTCGTAGCGTTATGTTGCAACTGTACACAACTCTGGTGCGGCCGCACTTGGAGTACTGTGTGCAGTTCTGGTCCCCACATTACAGGAAGGATGTGGAGGCTTTGGAGAGGGTGCAGAGGAGGTTTACCAGGATGTTGCCTGGTATGGAGGGGAGATCCTATGAGGAGAGGCTGAGGGATTTGGGATTGTTTTCGCTGGAAAGGCGGCGGCTAAGAGGGGATCTTATTGAAACATATAAGATGATTAGAGGTTTAGATAGGGTGGATAGTGATAGCCTTTTTCCTCTGATGGAGAAATCCAGCACGAGGGGGCATGGCTTTAAATTGAGGGGGGGTAGTTATAGAACCGATGTCAGGGGTAGGTTCTTTACCCAGAGGGTGGTGAGGGATTGGAATGCCCTGCCAGCATCAGTAGTAAATGCGCCTAGTTTGGGGGCGTTTAAGAGATCCGTAGATAGGTTCATGGACGAAAAGAAATTGGTTTAGGTTGGAGGGTCACAGTTTTTTTTTTTAACTGGTCGGTGCAACATCGTGGGCCGAAGGGCCTGTTCTGCGCTGTAATGTTCTATGTTCTATGTTCTATGGTGGTACTTCTGCCCTTGTTGATATTGTCAACACTGACCCATGGGCAAATATCCGTCCCCATACCTGGCCACCAGACAGGGCAACTTGGAGGATCTTCAGTTTGCCACTCCTGGGTGGCCATGGTAAAGTTCACCATGGGATGGTGACCCTGGCTCAGGATGACACTCTTGAACCCCAAAGGCGTGTGCCATCTTCCACAGTCAGCTGCTCTCTGCCATTCCAATATGGGTGCAATTCAGGCTGTAACGGCCATTTGGATTCCCCCATCAGCACTCGCTGCTTCAATTCATTCAGGAATGGGTAATCTTACGTCCACAGCCGAATCTTATTGGCTGCCACTGGGAGCGTTTTGAGAAAGTTCATGATTACCGTCTCTTCCATTGGGAATATGACAAGTGTCTGTTAATCGCAGCCAACTCAAGGCACCGACCTGAACGACTCGGCCTCCTGGGCTGCACCGCCATGCAGGTCCTTCTGGAATTTCTTTGCCCAAACTATCACCGTAGACGAGGTGTCACAGTGGTTAGCGCTGCTGCCTCATAACGCCAGAGACCTGGGTTCAATTCCTGGCTTGGGTCATTGTCTGTGCGGAGTCTGCACATTCTCTCCGTATCTGCGTGGGTTTACTCTGGTTTCTCTGGTTTCCTCCCACTGTCTGAAAGACGTGCTGGGTAGGTGCAGTGTCCATGCTAAATTCTCCCTCAGTGTGACCCGAACAGGCACCAGTGAGTGGCGACTAGGCGATTTTCACATTAACTTCATTGCAGTGTTAATGTAAGCCTACATTTGACACTTTATAAATGTTAAACTTCCTCTGAGTATGAATTGTTGAATATCGCTGGGAAACCTCATCTAGCTGTCAGTATAAGTGCACGTGAATAAGTTCATAAATGGAAACAAGAATCCTCCTGCCAGCTTTGAGTTTAGGTGCTCGATCAGAGGGATTGGGTATTTATCCAGCTGTGAGAAACTGTTTACCGTTTGTTTAAAATTTCCCAGCACAAAGTATTTGTGTTCACTCTTGGGACTTGGGTGTCACTGGCCGGCCAGCATTTATTGCCCATCCCTAGTTGCCCATGTTCAGAGGGCAATTAAGTGTCAACCACTTTGAGTCACATTTAGTCCTGACCACATAAGGACGACAGATTTCCTTCCCTGGGACATTGGTGAACCAGATGGGTTTTTCCGAAAATCGACACTGGTTTTATGGTCACCAGCTGATTCTGAATTCCAGATATATTTATTCAAATTCCACCATCTGCTGTGACGGGATTCGAACCCGGGTGCACAGAACTTTAGCTGAGTTTCTGTATTAATAGTGTAGTGATAAAACCACCAGTCCATCACATCCACACCCAGAGTGTACACACCCTGAGTTCCGGTAACCTAGACACACCATATTATATACGTCTGCAGGGCTCCCGGATTGGACAGCATTAACTGTCTCAATCAGGGAGCTCATATTCCAATAACTCCACCTGATGGTTATCGTTAAAGTCATTAAGTATGTCTCTCTCTCTGTCTCTTTCTGTCTTTCTGTGCATCCCTCTCTGTATCTCTCTCTCTCTCTCTGTGTGTGTATATATATATATATATATATATATATATATATCTGCCTGTTTGTGTGCAGTTCTGGTCACCTCACTATAAGAAGGATGTGGAAGCGCTGGAAAGAGTGCAGAGGAGATTTACCAGGATGCTGCCTGGTTTGGAGGGTAGGTCATGTGAGGAAAGGTTGAGGGAGCTAGGGCTGTTCTCTCTGGAGCGGAGGAGGCTGAGGGGAGACTTAATAGAGGTGTATAAAATGATGAAGGGGATAGATAGAGTGAACGTTCAAAGACTATTTCCTCGGGTGGATGGAGCTATTACAAGGGGGCATAACTATAGGGTTCGTGGTGGGAGATACAGGATGGATATCAGAGGTAGGTTCTTTACGCAGAGAGTGGTTGGGGTGTGGAATGGACTGCCTGCAGTGATAGTGGAGTCAGACACTTTAGAAACATTTAAGCGGTTATTGGATAGGCACATGGAGCACACCAGGATGATAGGGAGTGGGATAGCTTGATCTTGGTTTCAGATAAAGCTCGGCACAACATCGTGGGCCGAAGGGCCTGTTCTGTGCTGTACTGTTCTATGTTCTATGTTTCTCTGTGTCTCTTACTGTCTCTCTGCATCTCCCTCATTCACCTGCTCTCTACACTCTTCCTCTGTGTCTCCTCCCCCCTCAGTCTCACTCTCCTTGTCCCTCTCCTTCTCTGTCGCCCTTTTCTTATTTCTCTGTCTTTCTCTCTCTCTCTACCTCGCTCTGTCTTTTGCTCTTGCTGTGTCCATTGTACTCCTTCAGTCTCACTGTTTCAAATTCGCTGACGCTCTCTGTCTCTGTCTCTGTTTCTCTCTGCCTCTCTTTCTGTCTCCCTTTCCGTCTTAGTCTCCCTCTCTCATTACATTCTGCCATCTGTCTCCCTCTGTCTCCCTTTCTCATTCCCTGTCCATCTCCCTCCCCATTTCCCCCAATCTCTATCCCTGTTTTTCTCGCTCTGAGAGTCCCTATCTGTCTCTGTCCTTTTTATTTCTCTCTCTCTGCTTCCTCCCTGTATCTGTTAGAAACTCTTTCAAACTGTGTCACGCTTCATGTATTTGTACCCTTCCCTCTCTCTGTCAACCTCCGTCTCTCTATCACTCCCAGTTTTGCTCTCACTGCCCTCTCTCTCTCTTTATCTGTCACTCTCTCTGTCTCTGTGAGGCTGCTCGTTATTTATATTTGAAAGTCCATTAGAAAGAGTCAGGGGTCTTGTAGCTGTAGTTTCCTCTCAGGGTCTAATGAATTGAAGAATTGCAGTAAGGGGAGCTTTCAGCAGATTTATTAGCTGCTGCCTGAAGTGAGTCTGTGTCACAGCATAAATGGCAGTGTTTGTACAACAACTTGTGAGTTGCAACATGAAACCAAATTCCAGAACATAGTAATCTAACCATACCGACTTATAGCCCAAATCATCCATCCGACGCCATGTAGAATAAACCATTAATGTCGACCATAAGAGGATGAAATTGGCTGAGATAACAAACAGTAAAATGATGGATTTCCTGCGACTCTCCATCTCAGGGTCTCTGGGATTCTCCCCACTGCTGTGAGCCCGGAGTCTCCTGCGGGCTCTGCTGCTCATTAAAATGTGTCTGACGGTGAAAACGTTGAGCAGCAGAATCAGGACGAACGGGACAGCCGGGGTTAGAATGTGGTGGAGGAACTCGATTGTTACCCAGACCGGGGATTCCACAACATCCATTGTGAACAAACAAAACCAAGGGTCGTTCCCCAGCCGATATCTATTTAAGAACATAGAATACCAGGAAATGTTCTTTAAACAGCTCAGCACCGTCACTGTTCCCAGAACCACAGCCGCCGAGTTCTCACTGCAATATTTACTCTTCAGCTTGGGGCAGCAAATGGCCACAAATCGATCAAAGGTGAAAGTGACGGTGAACCAGACAGAACAGTCAGTGGCTGCAAAAAGCAGGACGGCGTGGATGTTACACACGGGGAGCGACAGCAGGAAATCAAACTGTTCCCAATAAAGAATGGGAATGTGTCTGAATATCAGGTCGAGGATAACGACCAGCAGATCCCCCGCTGACATGGCCACCAGGTAACGAGTCACACATTTGGACAGACCACAGTTTCTGCTCGTCAGTGTCACAATTGTGATTATGTTCACTGTCAGGAAGGGAAATAAAGAATAAAATTAGACAGGATTCAGGGAAAGATGTTACCATTTGGACTGAGGATGGGTTGAAATAAAAAAGAATGTACATACATAAAATCACTTATTTTTTTTAAACCAGCACGTCTTTTGCAGTGTGAGAGGAAAGTGGAGCATCCGGAGGAAACCCACACAGACACGGGGAGAAGGTCCAAACTCCACACAGACAGTGACCCAAGCCTGGAATTGAACCCAGGTCCCTGACGCTGTGAATCAGCAGTGCTAACCACTGTGTCACCGTGCTGCTCCATGGTAGCAACACACTGGTATACATTTGGGAGCGAGATTTCCGGGGAGTCCACAACATTGACCCTCACTCAGCTACAAGTAAATAGTCGCCCTCCCTTGTGGGGGATTTGGAGGGTAAGAAGGATGAGGGAGTAAACCTTACAGAAAATCCAGACTGGAGTCCTGTAGATGGTAATCTGTCGTCTCTCAGACAGTTTACTGACAACCCCTGCAACAGAGCTGGTACCAAAGAGGGCCAGTTTGACCCTTGCCTCTGGACAATACTAACAATTGGCAGAGGGAGATCCTGATGCATTGACAGCACAGAATCTCTATTATATTTACACAGAACTGTACCCTGGAGAGGAGATCACAGCATTGTGGCCACTGTTAGCGCAACACAGGAAAAAATAGTAATCTCACACTCGATTGGCACAGAACACAACTTCCAAGAGTGGGAGAAAGCTTCAGGGTTCAGCGAATAGCTATCGTCCATAATGCTCAGTGCGATTGCTGCTGTCCCACGTTGGTCTACTGGAACAGTGCAGCTGCATCAGTCCTCTCTCGGCAGGAAGGTTGCCAATCTATGCACCAGGTAAAACTCAAACAAAGGCCAGTACCAAAGGAAAAGCCAAGCAGGCTGCCTTAATGCCTATCGTCCGGTGACTCTGATGTCCAATATTATGAAATGCATCAAAAGGTTAGTCATGGTATGAATCAGTTCCAGCTTCCCAGATTGCCTGGATCCACGACAGTTCACCGACATCCACAACAGGTCCACAATGCCATCTCCCTGGCCCGACAGTGAACCCTGGAACACAGACTCGTGTTTATCAACTACAGCTCAGCCTGCAACACCATTAGTCCTACGAAACTCATGTCAAAAGTCCGTGGCCCTGGGCTTGGCTCCTGCCTCTGCAACTGGATCCTCAACTTCCTAATCCACAGACAGCAAAATTAAGGACAATCAACAACATCTCCTTCACAATCATCCTGAACAGTGGTGCCCCGTAAGGCTGCGTCATCAGCCCCTTACTATACTCCTGAGACACTGGTGACTGTGTGGCCAAATTCCCCTGCAACTCGATTTCCAAGTTTGCTGATGACACCTGCAGTGGGTCGGAGGAAGAGACAGAGAATCTGGTGAACTGGGGCGACAACAATAATCTCTTCCTCAATGTCAACAAAGCAAACCGACTTTTGGAAGCCTAGTGGAGTACATGCCCCGATCTACATCAATGGGATGAAGTTGAAATAGTCGAGAGCTTCACGTTTTAGGGTCCACATCACGAAAAACCTTTCCTGGTTCCTCCATGACGTCCCTATAATTAAAAAAGTCTCCGAACGCCTCTATTTTCTCAGAGGTTTACAGACATTTGGCATGTCAGCTGCGACTCTCACCAACTTTTACAGATGCACCATAAATAACATTCTAGCTTGGTATGGCTCCTGCTCTGTCCAAGACTGCGAGAAACTTCAAAGCTTGATGAATGCAGACCAGTCCATCACTCAAACCAACCTCCCACTCATTAACTCTGTCTAAACTTCCCGTTGCCTCACAAAAGCAACCAGCCTAATTCAGGAATAGCGCACCATGGACATCAACTTTTCCCACTTGTTCCATCGGAGAAAAAGATAATAAATGTGTGAGGACATGGACCAACCGACTCATAGAATCATAGAATCAGTACAGTGCAGAAGGGGGCCATTTGACCCATCGAGTCTACACCGACAACAATCCCACCCAGGCCCTATCCCCGAAATCCCACATATGCACCCTGCTAATCCCCCAAACATACATATCCCAGAACGCTAATGGGCAGTTAACATGGCCAATCAACCTAACCTGCACATTTTGGACTGTGGGTGAAAACCGCAGCATCCGGAGCAAACCCATGCCGACACGGGTAGAATGTGCAAATTCCACACAGACAGTGATCCAAGCCAGGAATCGAATTCAGGTTCCTGTGAGACAGCAGCGCTAACCATTGTGCCACCATGCTGCCGACTCAGGAACAGCTTCTCTGCTGCCACCAGACGTTTGAATGGACCCACATTGCATTAAGATGATCTTTTACTACATCCCAGCTATGACTGCAACATTACATTCTGCACTCTCTCCTTCTCTCTGTACAGCATGCTTTGTCTGGATGGCACTCAAGCAACAACACTTTTCACTGTATATCCAATGTTATGAAATGCATCAAAAGGTTAGTCATGACATGAATCAATTCCGGCCTCCCAGATTGCCTGGATACACTACAGTTCACCAACCTCCCCAACAGGTCCACATACACTATCTCCCTGGCCCAACACTGAACTCTGTAACACTGTAACTCTGAACATAGAGAAGGAGAGAGTGCAGAATGTAATGTTGGACTCAGAGCTAGGGTGTAGAATAAGATCATCTGAATGCGATGTGGGTCCATTAAAACGTCAGATGGCAGCAGAGAAGAAGCTGTTCTTGAGTCGGCAACATGGTGGCACAATGGTTAGCACTGCTGTCTCACAGGGACCTGAGTTCGATTCCCGGCTTGGATCACATATTTATTATATGTGAAAATAATAAACCAAATCAATTCAAATCAAATCAGTCTTTTGCATCTCAAGCTGAAACATCAGCACGATGTGCCCTGACCTTACCAATGAACTTATGCAGGTTGATGATGTATACGGGACGGCTGTGACCGAGACTGAATTTACAAGGCTGAATGTGGACATTGGGGAGCTGCGAGAAACTGGACTTGCTCACAGTGGATTCTTTCCAGAGGAACATCACACGTTCTTGTAATAGGAGAAATCCCAACAGGCGAGATGTGAGAATGGAACAAAGTAAAACAAAAGCTTCACTGGTGCTGATGGAATCCCAGGAATTGAAATGGGATCCCTGATGCTGTGAGGCAGAAGTGCCAACCACTGTGCCATACTGCGATCCTGCAAGGTGCCCTGGAGATATCCAAGATCACGGCCAGGACACCACCATCACCATATCCGTGGTAGGGAAATGATTGGAAAACAACCTGAGGGACAGAATTAATCTCCACTTCGAGAGGTAAGGATTTATGAACAATAGTCAGCATTCCTTTGACAGGGGGAGATCATGTCTAACAATTCGCTGGAATATGTTGAGGAGGTGACTGGATGAGGAGATGAGGGAAGTGCAGTCGATGTAGTCTACGTGTTCTTCAGAAAAGCTTTTGACAAATATGGGAGACTGAACAAGGAAGTGATACCGATTGGAACCAGGTCAATTATATATTAACGATCTAGATGACGGGACTGGGAGCATTCTGGCCAAGTGTGCCGATGATACAAAGATAGGTGGAGGGGCAGGTAGTATTGAGGAGGTGGGGAGGCTGCAGAAAGATTTAGACAGTTGAGGAGAGTGGTCCAAGAAGTGGCTGATGAAATTCAACGTGGGCAAGTGCGAGGTCGTACACTTTGGAAAAAAGAATAGGGGCATGGACTATTTTCTAAACGGTGACAAAATTCATAATGCTAAAGTGCAAAGGGACTTGGGAGTCCTAGTCCAGGATTCTCTAAAGGTAAACTTGCAGGTTGAGTCCGTAATTAAGAAAGCAAATGTAATGTTGTCATTTATCTCAAGAGGCTTGGAATACAAAAGCAGGGATGTACTTCTGAGGCTTTATAAAGCACTGGTTAGGCCCCATTTGGAGTACTGTGAGCAATTTTGGGCCCCACACCTCAGGAAGGACATACTGGCACTGGAGCGGGTCCAGCGGAGATTCACACGGATGATCCCAGGAATGGTAGGCCTGACATACGATGAACGTCTGAGGATCGTGGGATTATATTCATTGGAGTTTAGGAGGTTGAGGGGAGATCTGATAGAAACTTACAAGATAATGAACGGCTTAGATAGGATGGACGTAGGGAAGTTGTTTCCATTAACAGGGGAGACTAGGACGCGGGGGCACAGCCTTAGAATAAAAGGGAGTCACTTTAGAACAGAGATGAGGAGAAATTTCTTCAGCCAGAGAGTGGTGGGTCTGTGGAATTCATTGCCACAGAGGGCTGTGGAGGCCGAGACGTTGAGCGTCTTCAAGACAGAAATTGATAAATTCTTGATTTCTCGAGGAATTAAGGGCTATGGGGAGAGAGCGGGTAAATGGAGTTGAAATCAACCATGATTGAATGGTGGAGTGGACTCGATGGGCCGAATGGCCTTACTTCCGCTCCTATGTCTTATGGTCTTATGGTCTAATTTGGTAAATTATATTCAAAATGGCTGAGTGGCAGAGGGTGATGGTGGAAGGTTGTTTTTGTGACTGCAAGCCTGTGTTCAGTGGGGTTCCACAGCGATCGATGCTGGGTCCCTTGCTGTTTGTAGTGTACATTGATGGTCGAGACATGAATGTGTGAGGTGTGATTAGTAAGTTTGCAGATGATACAAAAATTGGTGGTGTGGGAAATATTGAGGAGGAAAGCCTTAGATGACAGGAATCATAGAATCCTACAGTGCAGAAGGAGGCCATTCAGCCCATCGAGTCTGCACTGAGCACAATCCCAAGCAATTCTCCCTGACAGTAAGTCCAGTATATCCTGGCCAATCCACCTAACCCACAAGTCTTCCGACTGTGAGCGGAAACTGGAGCACCCAGAGGAAACCCATGCAGACACGGGGAGAATGTGTAAACTCCACACAGATGTGGTCCAAGCCAGAAATGGAACACACGTCCCTGGCGCTGTGGGGCAGCAGTGCTAACCACTGTGCCACCGTGCTGAGGGAACTGAAAGGCTGGGCAAATGGGCAAATGTAATTTACACCTGACGAATGTGAGGCCATGCATTTGGGACGACTATCCGGGCAAGGAAATGTACCATGTCCGGTCGAGTGTGAGGAAGTGCAGAGGACCAGAATGAATTTGGGGTGCAGATATGTGGATCCTTAAAAGCAGCAAGACAGGTAGATGAGGTGGTTAAGACGACATGTAGGATACTTGCCTTTAGCAGCTGCAGCATAGAATATAAGAGCTGGGAGGTGATGATGGAAGTGTATAAAACGCTGGTTAGACCAGAGCAAGAGAACTGTGCACAGCTCCGGTCATCACACTACAGGAAGGATGTGATTACACTGGAGACGGTGGAGAGGAGATTCACCAGGATGCTGCCTGGGCTGGAGAGTTTCAGCTATGAGGAGAGGCTGGTTAGGCTGGGTTTTTTACCTTAGAGCAGAGACGGCTGGAGGTGGAGTGGGTGTAGTGGGTGGTGGTGGGGAATGCTTTCAGGTGGGGGCGGGGAGGGGGGAACTGAGTGATATGAACACAATTATGTGGCACACGGATAGGAAGAAACCTTTTCCCTTTAGTAGAGGTGTCAATAACCAGAGGGGCGTGGATTTAAGGTAAAGGGCAGATTTTTGTGTGGATTTGAGGGAAAATGTTTCCATCCACAGGGTGCTGGGATCTGCAGCTCACGGCCTGAAATGATGGTAGAAGCGGGAACAACCACAAGAGGCATTTAGATCAGCAACTCAAACGCCAGAGCATATAATTATTAAACTAGAAAGAGTGCAGAAAAGATTTACTAGGATGCTACTGGAACTTGATGGATTGAGTTCTAAGGAGAGGCTGAATAGACTGGGACCTTTTCTCCTGGAGTGGAGGAGGCTGAGGGGTGATCTTATAGCGGTCTATAAAATAATGAGGGGCACAGATCAGCTCGATAGTCAATATCTTTTCCCAAAGGTCGGGGAGTTTAAAACTGGATGGCACAGGTTTAAGGTGAGAGGGGAAAGATACAAAAGGGTCCAGAGGGGCAGATTTTATCACACAGAGGGTGGTGAGTGTCTGGAACAAGCTGCCAGAGGCAGTAGTAGAGGCGGGTACAATTGTATTTTTTTAAAAGCGTTTAGATAGTTAAATTGGTACGATGGGTATCGAGGGATATGGGGCAAATGTGGGCAATTGGGAATAGTTTAGGGGTTTAAAAAGAAAAGGCGGCGTGGATAAGATGGGCCGAAGGGCCTGTTTCCATTCTGTAAACTCTATGACAAGGCTGTGGATCGAGTGCTGGAAAATGGGATTGGATTGGTTAGGTGTTTGATGACCAGTTCAGACATAATGGCCGAATGGCCTCATTTCGTGCTGTTAAAACTCGATGGCTGTTAGGCCACCCACAGCAGTGGCCCCACCACTTGCAGCTCTCACAGCGCTGGCTGGGATACCGACCATGTACCAAACCGACCTGGTTGCAAATGCGCAATTGCAGCCAGCAGTGAGCTGCCTGGTCTGAGAGAGACATCTGTCAGCTCTCTGCTGCTGCAGCTCGCTTCAACACAGCAGCTGCCCCCAGGTAGTCCGGGGGTCCTCAGCTCTTTCTGAACAGCCCCCGACCAGATATAGACCCAGCCCCCGCCCCACCACCTGGACCAATCACCCTCCATTCCCCCACACTAATTGCATGCAGAGTGTCAGCAGGGCACGTCTCCCGAACCCACTGTGCATGCAGAGAGGCAGCGAGACACCTCCCTACCCCACTGTGCATGCAGAGAGGCAGCGAGACCTCCTCCCTACCCCACTGTGCATGCAGAGAGGCAGCGAGACCCCGCCCTACCCCACTGTGCATGCAGAGAGGCAGTGAGACCCCCTCCCTACCCCACTGTGCACGCAGAAAGGCAGCGAGACCCCTCCCTACCCCACTGTGCATGCGGAAAGGCTGCGAGACCCCCTCCCTACCCCACTGTGCATGCAGAGAGGCAGCGAGACCTCCTCCCTACCCCACTGGGCATGCAGAGAGGCAGCGAGACCCCCTCCCTACCCCACTGGGCATGCAGAGAGGCAGCGAGACCCCCTCCCTACCCCACTGTGCATGCAGAGAGGTAGCGTACCCCCTCTCTACCACACTGTCCATGCAGAGAGGCAGTGAGACCCCCTCTCTACCCCACTGTGCATGCTGAGAGGCAGCGAGACCCACTACCTACTCCACTGTGCATGCAGAGCTGCAGCGAGACCCCCTCCCTACCCCACTGTGCATGCAGAGCGGCAGCGACACCCCTCCCTACCCCACTGTGTATGCAGAGAGGCCACGAGACCCCCTCCCTACCCCACTGTGCATGCAGAGAGGCAGCGAGACCCCCCACCCTACCCCACTGTGCATGCAGAGACGCAGCGAGACCTCTCCCGACCCCACTGTGCATGCAGAGACGCAGCGAGACCCCTCCCTACCCCACTGTCCATGCAGAGAGGCAGCGAGACCCCCCACCCTACCCCACTGTGCATGCAGAGAGGCAGAGAGACCCTCCCTAACCCACTGTGTATGCAGAGACGCAGAGAGACCCTCCCTACCCAACTGTGCATGCAGAGAGGCAGCGAGACCCCCTCCCTACCCCACTGTGCATGCAGAGTGGCAGTGATGCCCACCACCCTACCCCACTGTCCATGCAGAGAGGCAGCGAGACCCACCTCCCTAGCCCACTGACCATGCAGAGAGGCAGCAAGACCCCTCCCTACCCCACTGTGCATGCAGAGACGCAGCGAGACCTCTCCCGACCCCACTGTGCATGCAGAGACGCAGCGAGACCCCTCCCTACCCCACTGTCCATGCAGAGAGGCAGCGAGACCCCCCACCCTACCCCACTGTGCATGCAGAGAGGCAGAGAGACCCTCCCTAACCCACTGTGTATGCAGAGACGCAGAGAGACCCTCCCTACCCAACTGTGCATGCAGAGAGGCAGCGAGACCCCCTCCCTACCCCACTGTGCATGCAGAGTGGCAGTGATGCCCCCCACCCTACCCCACTGTCCATGCAGAGAGGCAGCGAGACCCACCTCCCTAGCCCACTGACCATGCAGAGAGGCAGCAAGACCCGCTCCCTACCCCACTGTCCATGCAGAGAGGCAGCAAGATCCGCTCCCTACCCCACTGTCCATGCAGAGAGGCAGCGAGACCCCCCTCCCTACCCCACTGTCCATGCAGAGAGGCAGCAAGACCCGCTCCCTACCCCACTGTGTATGCAGAGAGGCAGCAAGACCCGCACCCTACCCTACTGTCCATGCAGAGAGGCAGCAAGACTCGCTCCCTACCCCACTGTCCATGCAGAGAGGCAGCGAGACCTCTCCCTACCCCACTGTGCATGCAGAGACGCAGCGAGACCCCTCCCTACCCCACTGTCCATGCAGAGAGGCAGCGGGACCCCCCACCCTACCCCACTGTGCATGCAGAGAGGCAGAGAGACCCTCCCTACCCCACTGTGTATGCAGAGAAGCAGAGAGACCCTCCCGACCCAACTGTGCATGCAGAGAGGCAGCGAGACCCCCTCCCTACCCCACTATCCATGCAGAGTGGCAGTGATGCCCCCACCCTACCCCACTGTCCATGCAGAGAGGCAGCGAGACCCCCCTCCCTACCCCACCGTCCATGCAGAGAGGCAGCAAGACCCGCTCCCTACCCCACTGTCCATGCAGAGAGGCAGCAAGACCCGCTCCCTACCCCACTGTCCATGCAGAGAGGCAGCAAGACCCGCTCCCTACCCCACTGTCCATGCAGAGAGGCAGCGAGACCCCCCTCCCTACCCCACTGTCCATGCAGAGAGGCAGCAAGACCCGCACCCTACCCCACTGTCCATGCAGAGAGGCAGCAATACCCGCTCCCTACCCCACTGTCCATGCAGAGAGGCAGCGAGACCACTGCCTAACCCACTGTGCATGCAGAGAGGCAGCAAGACCGCTCCCAACCCCACTGTGCATGCGGAGACGCAGCGAGACCTCTCCCTACCCCACTGTGCATGCAGAGACGCAGCGAGACCCCTCCCTACCCCACTGTCCATGCAGAGAGGCAGCGAGACCACCCCACCCTACCCCACCGTGCATGCAGTGAGGCAGCGAGACCCCCCTCCCTAGTCCACTGTCCATGCAGAGAGGCAGCGAGTCCCCCCTCCCTACCCCACTGTCCATGCAGAGAGGCAGCAAGACCCCCTCCCTACCCCACTGTCCATGCAGTGAGGCAGCGAGACCCATCTCCCTACCCCACTGTCCATGCTGTGAGGCAGCGAGACCCCCCTCCCTGCCCCACTGTCCATGCAGAGAGGCAGCAAGACCCGCTCCCTACCCCACTGTCCATGCAGAGAGGCAGCAAGACCCGCACCCTACCCCACTGTGCATGCAGAGAGGCAGCAAGACGCGCTCCCTACCCCACTGTCCATGCAGAGAGGCAGCGAGACCTCTCCCTACCCCACTGTGCATGCAGAGACGCAGCGAGACCCCTCCCTACCCCACTGTGCATGCAGAGACGCAGCGAGACACCTCCCTACCCCACTGTCCATGCAGAGAGGCAGCAAGACCCGCTCCCTACCCCACTGTCCATGCAGAGAGGCAGCAAGACCCGCACCCTACCCCACTGTCCATGCAGAAAGGCAGCGAGACCCCTCCCTACCCCACTGTGCATGCAGAAAGGCTGCGAGACCCCCTCCCTACCCCACTGCCATGTAGAGAGGTAGCGAGACCCCCTCCCTACCCCACTGTCCATGTAGAGAGGCAGCGAGACCCCCTCCCTACCCCACTGTGCATGCAGAGAGGCAGCGAGACCCCTCCCTACCCCACTGTGCATGCAGAGAGGCAGCGAGACCCCCTCGCCACCCCACTGGGCATGCAGAGAGGCAGCGAGACCCCCTCTCTACCCCACTGAGCATGCAGAGAGGTAGCGATACCCCCTCCCTACCCCACTGTCCATGCAGAGAGGCAATGAGACCCCCTCTCTACCGCACTGTGCATGCAGAGAGGCAGCGAGACCCCCTGCCTACCCCACTGTCCATGCTGAGAGGCAGCGAGACCCACTACCTACTCCACTGTGCATTGCAGAGCTGCAGCGAGACCCCCTCCCTACCCCACTGTGCATGCAGAGCGGCAGCGACACCCCTCCCTACCCCACTGTGTCTGCAGAGAGGCCGCGAGACCCCCTCCCTACCCCACTGTGCATGCAGAGACGCAGCGAGACCCCCCCACCCTACCCACTGTGCATGCAGAGAGGCAGCGAGACCCCCTCCCTACCCCACTGGGCATGCAGAGAGGCAGCGAGACCCCCCCCTACCCCACTGGGCATGCAGAGAGGCAGCGAGACCCCCTCCCTACCCCACTGTGCATGCAGAGAGGTAGCGTACCCCCTCCCTACCCCACTGTCCATGCAGAGAGGCAGCGAGACCCCCCCCTACCCCACTGGGCATGCAGAGAGGCAGCGAGACCCCCTCCCTACCCCACTGTGCATGCAGAGAGGTAGCGTACCCCCTCCCTACCCCACTGTCCATGCAGAGAGGCAGTGAGACCCCCTCTCTACCCCACTGTGCATGCTGAGAGGCAGCGAGACCCACTACCTACTCCACTGTGCATGCAGAGCTGCAGCGAGACCCCCTCCCTACCCCACTGTGCATGCAGAGCGGCAGCGACACACCTCCCTACCCCACTGTGTATGCAGAGAGGCCACGAGACCCTCTCCCTACCCCACTGTGCATGCAGAGACGCAGCGAGACCCCTCACCCTACCCCACTGTGCATGCAGAGAGGCACCGAGACCCCCCACCCTACCCCACTGTCCATGCAGAGCTGCAGCGAGACCCCCTCCCTACCCCACTGTGCATGCAGAGAGGCCGCGAGACCCCCTCCCTACCCCACTGTGAATGCAGAGACGCAGCAAGACCCCCCACCCTACCCCACTGTCCATGCAGAGAGGCAGGGAGACCCCTCCCTAACCCACTATGCATGCAGAGAGGCAGCAAGACCCCTCCCTACCCCACTGTGCATGCAGAGACGCAGCGAGACCTCTCCCTACCCAACTGTGCATGCAGAGACGCAGCGAGACCCCTCCCTACCCCACTGTCCATGCAGAGAGGCAGAGAGACCCTCCCTACCCCACTGTGTATGCAGAGACGCAGAGAGACCCTCCCTACCCAACTGTGCATGCAGAGAGGCAGCGAGACCCCCTCCCTACCCCACTGTGCATGCAGAGTGGCAGTGATGCCCCCCACCCTACCCCACTGTCCATGCAGAGAGGCAGCGAGACCCCCCTCCCTACCCCACTGACCATGCAGAGAGGCAGCAAGACCCGCTCCCTACCCCACTGTCCATGCAGAGAGGCAGCGAGACCCCCCTCCCTACCCCACTGTCCATGCAGAGAGGCAGCAAGACCCGCTCCCTACCCCACTGTGTATGCAGAGAGGCAGCAAGATCCGCACCCTACCCTACTGTCCATGCAGAGAGGCAGCAAGACCCGCTCCCTACCCCACTGTCCATGCAGAGAGGCAGCGAGACCTCTCCCTACCCCACTGTGCATGCAGAGACGCAGCGAGACCCCTCCCTACCCCACTGTCCATGCAGAGAGGCAGCGAGACCCCCCACCCTACCCCACTGTGCATGCAGAGAGGCAGAGAGACCCTCCCTACCCCACTGTGTATGCAGAGACGCAGAGAGACCCTCCCTACCCAACTGTGCATGCAGAGAGGCAGCGAGACCCTCTCCCTACCCCACTGTGCATGCAGAGTGGCAGTGATGGCCCCCACCCTACCCCACTGTCCATGCAGAGAGGCAGCGAGACCCCCCTCCCTACCCCACTGTCCATGCAGAGAAGCAGCAAGACCCGCTCCCTACCCCACTGTACATGCAGAGAGGCAGCAAGACCCGCTCCCTACCCCACTGTCCATGCAGAGAGGCAGCAAGACCCGCTCCCTACCCCACTGTCCATGCAGAGAGGCAGCGAGACCCCCCTCCCTACCCCACTGTCCATGCAGAGAGGCAGCAAGTCCCGCACCCTACCCCACTGTCCATGCAGAGAGGCAGCAAGACCCGCTCCCTACCCCACTGTCCATGCAGAGAGGCAGCGAGACCACTCCCTAACCCACTGTGCATGCAGAGAGGCAGCAAGACCCCTCCCTACCCCACTGTGCATGCGGAGACGCAGCGAGACCTCTCCCTACCCCACTGTGCATGCAGAGACGCAGCGAGACCCCTCCCTACCCCACTGTCCATGCAGAGAGGCAGCGAGACCCCCCACCCTACCCCACTGTGCATGCAGAGAGGCAGAGAGACCCTCCCTACCCCACTGTGTATGCAGAGACGCAGAGAGACCCTCCCTACCCAACTGTGCATGCAGAGAGGCAGCGAGACCCCCTCCCTAACCCACTGTGCATGCAGAGTGGCAGTGATGCCCCCCACCCTACCGCACTGTCCATGCTGTGAGGCAGCGAGACCCCCCACCCTACCCTACTGTCCATGCAGAGAGGCAGCAAGACCCGCTCCCTACCCCACTGTCCATGCAGAGAGGCAGCAAGACCCGCTCCCTACCCCACTGTCCATGCAGAGAGGCAGCGAGACCCCCCTCCCTACCCCACTGTCCATGCAGAGAGGCAGCAAGACCCGCTCCCTACCCCACTGTCCATGCAGAGAGGCAGCAAGACCCGCACCCTACCCCACTGTCCATGCAGAGAGGCAGCAAGACCCGCTCCCTACCCCACTGTCCATGCAGAGAGGCAGCGAGACCCCCTCCCGACCCCACTGTGCATGCAGAGAGGCAGCGACAACTCTTCCTACCCCCCTGTCCATGCAGAGAGGCAGTGATGCCCCCCTCCCTACCAACACCAATCACGTGCAGAGTGGCAACGGGGACCACCCCACCCCACAGACAGCGGGCAGAGTGGTAACGGGACACTGTCTGACCCAGCAACTACATTCAGTGCAGGCCCCCCTACCTTCAGGCCCCGCCACCTCTTGCCCCTCTCCCTGGTACTGCCCGGTGGGCATTGTCCAAGGGGCACCTACCTTTGCCCTCGACCTTGCCCGGTGCCCTCAATGGCCTTCAGTTCTCCCGGCGAGGTCATCATGACTCGTCCTCATACATGTGGCCAGCTGTTTTCCTCACCGGACCCAACCTCTCCCGGTGAGGCTGCAAAGGCAAGTGTGGCGCACAATTCCATCCCAGGCTCGCTAATTTCATTTAAATTTGTTTTAAAATAAATTGAAATAATTTATTCAGCCTCTTGCCGGAAATGGGCAGGAGACTGAATCCGCTGTTTATCCATTGGCGGGGAAGGTTGCAAGAGGTGAGAAATGGGACGTGGACCTGAGTTCCAGGCTGTCACGCGGTTTTACTTGATCACCCCACCATCAATGGACAGGGAGTAGCTGTTATCCTGCCCCCCTACCGTGTGTGTGTTGCGTGTGTCTATATTGTCTGTACCAGTATGCATGTGTGTTTGTGCGTGTTTGTGTGTGAGCAACAGAGTACCTGACGAGTGTTCCTAAGTGTGCGTTATTCTGGAGTGTTGCAGCAATTTTGGTTCTTGAATTTGTGTGTGAGTGGGAGTAAGTGTCTAAATCTGATTGCTTCTATCAACAAATGTGTGTATTAATGTATGTGCGTTTGTGTTCCTGTTGCTCTCGGAGAGCTTGTGGCGGCACAGGGGATAGCGTTGCTGCCTCACAGCACCAGAGGTCCTGGTTCAATTGCAGGCTTGGCCCCTGTCTGTGCAGATTCTGCATGTTCTCCCCATGTCTGCATGGGTTTCCTCCGGGTGCTCCAGTTTCCTCCCACTATCTGAAAGTTGTGCTGGTTGGGTGCATTGGCCGTGCTAAATTCTCCCTCAATGGACCTGAACAGGCGCTGGAGTGTGGTGACTCGGGGATTTTTATAGTAACTTCATTGCAATGTTAATGTTCGCATACTTGTGACACTGATGAATAAATTTCAAATTTAATGAAATATGTTTTCTCTCTGTGAGATCCTGCTGTGCAGATATGACCAGTAAAATTGATTCTGCGGCCTGGTGATTGGGTGGGTGAACTGGTGTTATATGCAGAGGGTGAAAAGGATTCTGTCTCAATCTTTTACGCACGAAGGAATAGTGTTTGAGGTCACATGTCTATGGAAAGTCACAGCACTCAGAACACATCCCAGCCCATAGACCCTGAGACAATTGTCAGTGGCTGAAAGTATTAATAACCGGATACAGACATTCAGCAAGAGCAGCAAACCCAGTACAGTAAATGACAAGAAAATCAATACAGGTAAACAGCCTTTCTAGAATTAGGAACTGGACACAGGGGACGGGAGTTTACAGCCTCACTCTTCCCCAAGCTCCAAAATCCCACCCGTGTTCAACAGACCTTCCCATTCTCCGCCTCTCGCCTGCTCCGATTCCCGTGGCGGTCGGGCCGGTACAATTCCAGCCAGAGACTTACCCGGAACACCAACAATCGCCAGGAGGGGATAGTAAACGCATTGAATCGCGAACAGTAGATATAGAATCCGAACAGCTGATGTCATCCACCAATAATCAGCAGTAATCAGAGAAATCCAATAGAATAAACTCCTGTCCTTAGTTGGAACATTCCGGTACATTGTTCCCAGATTCTGATCCATTGTTGAAACATTCCGGTTCATTGTTCCCAGATTCTGATCCATTGTTGGAAGATTCCAATCCATTGTTCCCAGATTCTGATCGAATGTTGGAACATTCCAATCCATTGTTCCCAGATTCTGATCCATTGTTGGAAGATTCCAATCCATTGCTCCCAGATTCTGATCTCTCCTCTCCCTCCCTCTCTCTCCACAGCCGCTGATCTCTGTTGCTGTCGGAGTTGCCGCTCCCGCTGACTCAATGGGACCACACATTGAACGGAATCCCTTATTAATAGAAGAGGGAAATCCCTCCAGGCACACTAATCGGATCCATGGAGACTCACATCAATTCCAGTCACTAAACAAACAGCTTCACTTAACCCCCTTCAATCCAACACTTTTTATCCCCAACGTAGAATAGTTACAGCCTCGATGGGGTGTTGAGGGTCAGGGAGGGATGGAAAGTTGGAAATAATGTAGGGTCAATATTAATTCGATATAGCAGAGATCACTCTGCGAGTGTTAATTTTGAGATGACGAGAATACAAAAGCAGGGGTGTACTGCTGAGGGTTGAGAAGACACTGGTCTGACCGCATTCACAATATTGTCAGCAATTTTGGTCCCCGTATCTAAGGAAGGATGTGCTGGCCTTGGAGAGGGTCCAGAGCAGGTTCACAAGAATGATCCGGGGAATGAAAGACTTGACGCATGAGGAGCGTCTGAGGACTGGGGGTCCATACTCGATGCAGTTTGGAAGTATGAGGAAGGGGATCACATTGAAACTTACAGAATAATGAAAGGCCTGGATCGAGTGCACTTGGGGAAGATGTTTCCATTAGTTGGGGAGACTTGGACCCGAGGGCACAGACTCAGAGGAAAGGGATGGCCCTTTAGAAATGTGATGTGGAGATGGCGGTGTTGGACTGGGGTGTGCGCAGTAAGAAGTCTCACAACACCAGTTTCCCACTCACCTGATGAAGGAGCAGCGTTCCGAAAGCTCGTGATTCGAAATAAAGCTGTGGGACTTTAACCTGCTGTTGTGAGACTTCTTACTTCAGAACTGAGACGAGGAGGAATTTCTTCAGCCAGAGGGTGGTGAATCTGTGGAATTCATTGCCACACAAGGCTGTGGAGGCCAGATCATTGAATGTATTTAATAAAGAGATAAATAGGTTCTTGACTGGTACAGCGATCAAGGGTTACGGGGAGAAAGCAGGAGAATGGGTTTGAGAAACTTATCAGCCAGAATTGAATGGTGCAGCCGGCTCGACGGGCCCAATGGCCTCATTCTGCTCTTATATCTTATTGTCTTCTGGGTATCATGGTCGTGGTTTTTAGATGAAGTTAACGTCAATCAGGGTTGATATAGTCTGCTTAATCCAGGTTGTAGCAGATCTTATGTACAGCTCATGGACAGAACAATCTTAGTATAGGACTTCACACGGATCAATCTCTCAGCATTACGTACAGTACAGTCTTAGCTCGAGTCATCAGATAGAACTATCTCTCAGTGTTATGTACAGTACAATCTGAGGCTTCAGATAGAACTGTCTCTCAGTGTTATGTACAGTGCAATCTGAGGCTTCAGATAGAACTATCTCTCAGTGTTATGTACAGTACAATCTGAGGCTTCAGATTGAACTATCTCTCAGTGTTATGTACAGTACAATCTGAGGCTTCAGATAGAACTATCTCTCAGTGTTATGTACAGTACAATCTGAGGCTTCAGATAGAACTATCTCTCAGTGTTATGTACAGTGCAATCTGAGGCTTCAGATAGAACTATCTCTCAGTGCAATGTACAGTACAATCTGAGGCTTCAGATAGAACTATCTCTCAGTGTTATGTACAGTGCAATCTGAGGCTTCAGATAGAACTATCTCTCTGTGTTATGTACAGTACAATCTGAGGCTTCAGATAGAACTATCTCTCAGTGTTATGTACAGTACAATCTGAGGCTTCAGATAGAACTATCTCTCAGTGCAATGTACAGTACAATCTGAGGCTTCAGATAGAACTATCTCTCCGTGTTACGTACAGTACAATCTGAGGCTTCAGATAGAACTATCTCTCAGTGTTATGTACAGTACAATCTGAGGCTTCAGATAGAACTATCTCTCAGTGTTATGTACAGTGCAATCTGAGGCTTCAGATAGAACTATCTCTCAGTGCAATGTACAGTACAATCTGAGGCTTCAGATAGAACTATCTCTCCGTGTTACGTACAGTACAATCTGAGGCTTCAGATAGAACTATCTCTCAGTGTTACGTACAGTACAACCTGAGGCTTCAGATAGAACTATCTCTCACTGTTACGTACAGTACAATCTGAGGCTTCAGATAGAACTATCTCTCAGTGTTACGTACAGTACAACCTGAGGCTTCAGATAGAACTATCTCTCACTGTTACGTACAGTACAATCTGAGGCTTCAGATAGAACTATCTCTCAGTGTTGCGTACAGTACAATCTGAGGATTCAGATAGAACTATCTCTCAGTGTTATGAACAGTACAATCTGAGGCTTCAGAAAGAACTATCTCTCACTGTTACGTACAGTACAATCTGAGGCTTCAGATAGAACTATCTCTCAGTGTTACGTACAGTACAATCTGAGGCTTCAGATAGAACTATCTCTCAGTGTTATGTACAGTACAATCAGAGGCGTCAGATAGAACTATCTCTCTGTGTTACGTACAGTACAACCTGAGGCTTCAGATAGAACTATCTCTGTGTTATGTACAGTACAATCAGAGGCGTCAGATAGAACTATCTCTCAGTGTTACGTATTTTATTATTAAATTTATCATTTTATTACCCAGAACTGAAGAGTCCCTTCTGCTGGATGAACATGGAATATCGAGGGGGGTGGGGTGTTTATTTGCGGTGGGGGTGAGGGTAGGGCGTGTGGGGCTGTCTCATACGGGGCACCGTCTGCGCCTTTAAAATAAAATCCAAAGTTACAAGAGTTTTTTCCCCTCCTAATGTTTTCAGTGTAACTATGATCGGATGTCAGTGATTGGAATCAGTTTGTCAGATGGTAGCAGGCACAGCACAATTCTCCAGTAGAATAGGCCTTCTGGACAATCGCCGGGTAAACCCTTAACTATCAGGGGCGCAACAAGTACGATAATACCCAGCCCCCCCTTCCCATTACCAGACAGCCCCACCCCCCCCCCTCGACACCGCCCTCCAGCCCATGCTCCAATCCATTACTAATTAAAACTCTGTCTGTCTCCTCAAATTTACCATGTCCCAGCATCCACCGCACTCCGAGGTAATGAATTCCACAGATTCACCACCCATTGAGAGAAGTAATTTCTCCCCATGTCTGTTTTAAATCTGCTGCCCCTTTCCCGTAAGATGCCCTACATTGTTCTACACTGTGATTCCTGATAGGCTGCTTTATACCACTCCCACTACAGTGGCACAGTGGTTAGCACTGCTGCCTCACAGCGACAGGGACCTGGGTTCAATTCCCGGCTTGCCTCACTGTCTGTGTGGAGTCTGCACGTTCTCCCCGTGTCTGCATGAGTTTTCTCCGGGTGCTCCGGTTTCCTTCCAAAGTCCCATAGAAGTGCTGGTTAGATACATTGGCCATGCTAAATACTCCCTCAGTGTTAACCCAACAGGCGCCGGAGTGTAGCAACTGTGGGATTTTCACAGTAACTTCATTGCAGTGTTGATGTAAGCCTACTTGTGACACGAATAAATAACCTTTATACTTATTCACTGATGCTTGAGTGTTAAACCTCCCGATACAATCAGCACTTGTTTACACAGCAAAAACAATCCCATTCCAAGAGATACATGGGAGAGTGAACATCGAAGGGTCTGTTCCTCTGCAGCACTTTTCTTTGTTCTTAAGGCATCTTTAAGCATGTTGGTTTGGAAATAATTTTATCCAAGATTTAACATAAATCTGTCTTCTTCACATCAGGTTATGGATCTGACTTTTATGGTAAGAAAAACATCCTTCAGTTCAGTTCCTGTTATTCAACTCCTCCAAAAAAGTCATGGGGGCGATGGGTTATTCACTCAGACATTTCCCTAAGATGCTTTTAATGTGATAATCCTTGGAAATTTAAACAGATAGTGAAAAAATCATGACAGTTCAATGAATCCGATCACATTGCAGAAAGCCAAGACTAATATAACCTGCTGCCTGGCTAATTGGATTAGCTCTGCTGCCTCACAGCACCAGGGACACAGGTTCGATTCCCGGCTTGCCTCACTGTCTGTGCGGAGTCTGCATGTTCTCCCCATGTCTGCATGGGTTTCCTCCGGCTGCTCCGGTTTCCTCCCACAGTCTGAAAAACGTGCTGTTAGGTGGATTGGCAATGCTAAAGTGTCCTCAGTGTCCACAGATGTACTGGATTGGTGGATTGGCCATTCTACATTGCCCCTTAGTGTCCACAGATGTACTGGATCGGTGGATTGGCCATTCTACATTGCCCCCTAGTGTCCACAGATGTGCAGGTTAGGTGGATTGGCCATTCTACATTGCCCCTTAGTGTCCACAGATGTGCGGGTTAGGTGGATTGTCCATGCTAAATATAGCACTCATGCCACGATGAATCATAGAATTCTAGTGCAGAAGGAGGCCATTCAGCCCATCGAGTTTGCACTGGCCCTGTCCCTGTAACCCCATGCATTTACCCTAGCTCGTCTCCCTGACACTAAGGGGCAATTTAGCATGGCCAATCCACCTAACCTGCACACCTTTGGAGTTTGGGAGGAAACCGGAGCACCCGGAGGAAACCCACGCAGACACGGGAAGAACGTGCAAACTCCACACAGACAGTGACCCGAGGCCAGGAATCGAACCCGGGTCCCTGGCGCTGTGACACCCCACGAAGGATCAATCCATTTCTGAATATGAAGATTTATTAATGTTGGGGGTACAGAGTGTGAGCAGAATAAGAGGATTTTCGGGCACCTTCGTGTTGAGCTCGGTCAGAGAACGGGGCTTTAAATATTTGAATTCAGTTTGTAAAATGTGGAAATAAGTCAGTGAAAATAGCGGTGAAGTTGATGGGTTGTTGTAAAAATCTGACCAGTTCACTGATGTACTTCGGGAGAGGTCCTGACCCAGGCTCAGCTCTGCGTGACTCCAGCCCCACACCAATGTGGTTGACTCAACTGTCCTCTGAAGTGACTGAGTCAGCCCTGTGGTTGTAAGAAAGCTCCAACGATGAATTTCCAAGGATGGACACTAAAGTCAGCAATGCCCACACACTGAGAATGAACAATACTGATTTTGGCACGACACGTCGGTTATGTTACACCACACTAAGGGCCCCATGGTCTGATTTGCCAGCGGGATAAAGCCTCAGAACAGCAGGCTGTGTCGTGTCCAAAGATGTGCAGGTTGGGTGGATTGGCCATGCTGAATTGCCCCTTAGTGTCCAAAGATGAGAAGGATAGGTGGATTAACCATGCTAACTTGCCCTTTAGTGTCCAAAGATATGGAGGATCGGTTGATTGGCCATGTTAAATTGCCTTAACGGGCGCGAAAACTTGGTAAAGTCAGGTGTGAGGCGATTGGTACAATCCGTGCAGATGTCCACTTTACCAAGGCCCGAAAATGGCCGCGATCCGAACCGCGCCCGAAATGGGTGATGCATTTAAATTGACTTAATGAGCTGGATGCCCAATCTTACCTGCATTTCCCCCCTTACCATCGCGTTCGCCCGTCCAGATTCGGCGCGGAACAGACGTGCTCGGCAAAGGTCTGTTTCGGGCAGTCCAGCTCTGAGGAGGTAAGATCAGAGCTTCTGGCGGCTCTCTGACTCAGATCAGTGGTGGGGGGAGAGGGGGTGGGGGTGCGGGAGGCCGGAGGTGGATCAGATCAGTCTCTGGTCATGGGGGGAGGGGAGGGAGGTGGATCAGATCATTCTCTGGTGAAGGGGGCAGGGGTGTGAGGGTTGCCGTTGCCATTCTGCGGGTGATCCGTGGGGGGTGGGGGGGGGGGGGTAAGGGGTCGCGAATGGTCTGGGTAGTGGGGGAGGTGGGTGTAAAGGGGGACAGTTATGTTGTGGGGTGGGGCGATGTCTGTGGGGGCCATCACTCCCACTTTTCGCTCCCAGGTCACTTTATCCACTTGTTGCTGCCCGGGAGCGATGTGACAGGGGCGCCCATTTCAGATGTATTTCTCACTGCGCACGCGCAGTTCAGAGCTCCGATCGGAGTTGCAGCGTTTCGAGAGCGAGAAGCCCCGCCCACAGAGCGATTCAGACTCACAATGTTTTTTCCAGGGTAAGTGCGGTTGGGGCCCCCGGAGAACAGATTTCCAAGTCGGATCTGAATTGCGTCCAGATTCAGCGCTTGGAATCAAAACGGTAAAATCGGGCCCTTAGTGTACAGAGGTGTACAGGTTCGGGGGATTGGCCATGCTAAATTGCCCCTTAGTGTCCAAAGACATGCTGGTCAGGTGCATTGGCCATGATAAATTCTCCCGAAGTGTCCAAAGACATGCTGGTCAGGTGCATTGGCCATGCTAAATTCTCCCTCAGTACATGCGAACAGGTGCCGGAGTGTGGCGACTTGGGGATTTTCACAGTCGATTCATAGAGATTTACAGCATGGAAACAGGCTCTTTGGCCCAACTTGTCCACACATCCCCGTTTTCACCAATAAGCTCGCCCCAATTGCCCGCATTTGGCCCATATCCCTTTATACCCATAGAAATCATAGAATCCCTCATGTGCAGAAGGAGGCCATTTGGCCCATCGTGTCTGCACCAATCACAATCCCACCCAGACCCTATCCCTGTAACCCCACCCATTTATCATGCTCGTCCACCTGACACTAAGGGGCAATTTGCTATGGCCAATCAACCTAACCTGCTCACCTTTGGACCGTGGAAGGGAACTGGAGCACCCGGAGGAAACCCACGCAGACACGGGGAGAATGTGCATACTCCACACAGACAGAGACCTGAGGCTGGAATTGAACCCGGGTCCCTGCCGCTGTGAGGCAGCAGTGCCAACCACTGTGCCACCGTGCAGCCCATCTTACCCATGTAACTGTCTAAATGCTTTTTGAAAGGTAAAATTGTACCCGCCTCCACTACTGCCTCTGGCAGCTCGTTTGCAACAAGTGACTTTTCAACAAAATTAACTTAATTGCAGAGTTAATATAAGCCTACTTGTGACCAATAAATAAACTTTAATCTGTAAACATCTTTGATGAACAGTAAGATAAAAGCAAAATACCGCGGATGCTGGAATCTGAAATAAAAACAGGAAATGCTGGAAAAACTCAGCAGGTCCGACAGCATCTGTGGGGAGAGAATAGAGCAAATGTTTCAACTCTGGATGACCCTTCGTCAGACTCAAAGCGTTGTCTCTATTCTCTCTTCTGTCTGTGTGGAGTTTGCACATTCCCTCCGTGTCTGTGTGGGTTTCCTCCGGGTGCTCCGGTTTCCTTCCGCAGTCCAAAGATCTGCAGGTTAGGTGGATCGACCATGATAAATCGCCACTTAGTGTCAGGGGGACTAGCAGGGTAAATATGTGGGGTTACGGGGATAGGGCCTGGGTGGGATTGTTGTTGGTGTCGGCTCGATGGGCCAAATGGCCTCCTTCTGCACCAAAGGGATTCTATGATTCACAGATGCTGTCAGACCTACTGAGATTTTCCAGTATTTCCTGTTTTTGATAAAGTTATACCTCCCAAAGTGAACAGACAGTGGAAACAGAAGGTCCCTTATTTCATAACAAAATGGCGATTCTCGAACCACTGCCCAGAATCGACAGTCAGAAAAGGAACTTTGCTTTTAAATTAAAGTACTGTGTTCAGTGACGCACGTTAAAATAATCTGGGTCAAATACCTTCAATTCACAATATTGATTACACAATAATGATTACACAATACTGATTACACAATACTGATTACACAACATTGATTACACAATACTGATTACACAACATTGATTACACAACATTGATTACACAACATTGATTACACAATACTGATTACACAATACTGATTACACAACATTGATTACACAACATTGATTACACAATATTGATTACACAATACTGATTACACAACATTGATTACACAACATTGATTACACAATATTGATTACACAACATTGATTACACAATATTACAAAGAACAAAACAACACAGGAACAGGTCCTTCGGCCCTCCAAGTCCGCGCCACTCCCTGGTCCAAGCTAGACCATTCTTTTGTATCCCTCCATTCCCACTCTGTTCATGTGGCTCACCAGATAAGTCTTAATGGTTCCCAGTGTATCCGCCTCCACCACCTTGCCCGGCAGCGCATTCCAGGCTCCCACCACCCTCTGTGTAAAATACGTCCTTCTGATATCCGTGTTAAACCTTCCCCCCCTTCACCTTGAACCTATGACCCCTCGTGAATGTCACCACCGGCCTGGGAAAAAGCTTCCCACCGTTCACCCTAACTATGCAAAGAGCAAAGAACAGTACAGCACAGGAAACAGGCCCTTCGGCCCTCCAAGCCTATGCCGCTCCTTGGTCCAACTAGACCAATCGTTTGTATCCCTCCATTCCCAGGCTGCTCATGTGAATATCCAGGTAAGTCTTAAACGATGTCAGCGTGCCTGCCTCCACCACCCTACTTGGCAGCGCATTCCAGGCCCCCACCACCCTCTGTGTAAAAAACGTCCCTCTGATGTCTGAGTTATACTTCGCCCCTCTCAGCTTGAGCCCGTGAGCCCTCGTGATCGTCACCTCCGACCTGGGAAAAAGCTTCCCACTGTTCACCCTATCTATACCTTTCATAATTTTATACACCTCGATTACGTTACCCCTCATCCTCGGTCTTTCCAGTGAGAACAACCTCAGTTTACCTAATTTCTCCTCATAACTAAGCCCTTGATACGAGGCAACATCCTGGTCAACCTCCTCTGCACTCTCTCTAAAGCCTCCACGTCCTTCTGGTAGTGTGGCGACCAGAACTGGGCGCAGTATTCCAAATGCGGCCGAACCAACGTTCTATACAACTGCAACATCAGACCCCAACTTTTATACTCCATGCCCCATCCTATGAAGGCAAGCAAGCCATATGCCTTATTCACTACCTTCTCCACCTGTGACGTCACCTTCAAGGATCTGTGGACTTGCACACCCAGGTCCCTCTGCGTATCTAGACCCTTTATTGTTCTGCCATTTATCGTATAGCTCCTCCCTACGTTAGTTCTACCAAAATGCATCACTTCGCATTCATCTGGATTGAACTCTATCTGCCATTTCTTTGCCCAAATTTCCAGCCTATCTATATCCTTCTGTAGCCTCTGACAATGTTCCTCACTATCTGCAAGTCCAGCCATTTTCGTGTTGTCCGCAAAGTTACTGTTCACCCCAGTTACACCTTCTTCCAGATGGTTTATTTATATCACAAAGAGCAGAGGTCCCAATACAGAGCCCTGCGGAACACCACTAGTCACAGGCATCCAGCCGGAAAAAGACCCTTCCACTACCACCCTCTGTCTTCTGTGATCAAGCCAGTTCTCCACCCATCTAGCCACCTCCCCCTTTATCCCATGAGATACAACCTTTTGCACCAACCTACTATGAGGGACTTTGTCAAACGCTTTACTAAAGTCCAGATAGACGACATCCACGGCCCTTCCCTCGTCAACCATTCTCGTCACTTCTTCAAAAACCTCCACCAGTTTAGTGGGACATGACCTCCCTCGCACAAAACCATGCTGACTATCGCTTTCGTTAATGAGTTTATTCCTTTCTAAATGCGCATACATCCCATCTCTAAGAATCTTCTCCAACAACTTCCCTACCACAGACGTCAGGCTCACCGACCTATAATTTCCTGGGTTATCCTTCCTACCCTTCTTAAATAACGGGACCACATCAGCTATCCTCCAATCCTCTGGGACCTCACCTGAGTCCAGTGACGAGACAAAGATTTGCGTCAGAGGCCCAGCGATTTCATCTTTCGTCTCCATGAGCAGCCTTGGATAGATTCCATCAGGCCCTGGGGATTTGTCAGTCTTTATATTCCTCCCTTGTAATGGAGATTTTCTCTAACGGGTCAACACTCCCCTCCGAGACACTCCGAGTCAACACATCCCTCTCCTTTGCGAATGCCGATGCAAAGTATTCATTTAGTATCTCCCCTACCTCCTTGGGGTCTGAAGCATAATTCCCCACTTTTGTCCCTGAGAGGTCCGATTTTTTCCCTGACAACCCTTTTGTTCCTAACGTATGAATAAAATGCCTTGGGATCCTCCTTAATCCTGTCTGCCATGACATTTCGTGACCCCTTTTTGCCCTTCTAATTCCTCGTTTGAGTTCTTTCCGACTTTGTATTCCTCCGGAGCTCCCTCCGTTTTTCGCTGCCTGGACCTAACGTACGCCTCTCTTTTCTTTTTCACCAATCCCTCAATTTCCCTGGTTATCCATGGTTCTCGGATCCTACCCTTCCTATCCTTCTTTTTTACAGGCACATGCCTATCCTGCAGCCCTATCAAATGTTCCTTCAAAGACTCCCACATGCCAGATGCGGATTTACCCTCAAACAGCCTCTCCCAATCAACAGCTGCCAATTTCTGCCTAATCCCACTAAAGTTAGCCTTCCCCCATTCCAACACCTTACCCTTGGGACACCACTCATCATTTTCCATCACTATCCTAAAGCTAACAGAATTGTGGTCACTATTTGCCACATGTTCCCCTTCCGAAACTTTGAAGACCTGACCGGGCTCATTCCCCAGTATTCGGTCCAGTATAGCCCCCTCTCTAGTCGGGCTATCTACATATTGTTCCAAAGAACCTTCCTGTACACATTTTACAAATTCCTCCCCATTCAGACTCCCAGCCCTACGCGATTTCCAGTCTATACCAGGGAAATTGAAGTCTCCCACTACAACAACCCTATTTTTCCTGCACCTATCCATTATCTCCTGACATATCCGTTCTTCCACTTCCCTTGGGCTGTTGGGGGGCCTGTAGTATACCCCCAACATATTGACAGCTCCCTTCCTGTTTCTGAGCTCCACCCACAGTGACTCGTTACACGACCCCTCTGAATTGTCCTCCCTCTGCACCGCTGTAATGTGCTCTCTAACTAATACTGCTACTCCCCCACCTCTTTTGGTCCCTCCTCTGTCTCGCCTAAAACACTTGTACCCCGGAATATTCAGCTGCCAGTCCTGTCTGTGCTGAATCTGCATGTTGATATAGAATCGTCATAGAATCCCTACACAGCAGAAGGAGGCCATGCAGCCCATCACATCTGCACCGACCACAATCCCACACAGACCCTGTCCCCGCAACCCCACATATCTATTCTGCTAGTCCTCCTGACACTCAGGGGTAATTTAGCGTGGCCAATCCACGGAATCCAGACATCTTTGGCGTGTGGGAGGAAAGCGGAACACTCGGAGGAAACCCATACAGACAGGGGGAGAACATGCAGACTCCGCACATAGAGTGACCCAAGGCTGGAATTGAACACGGGTCCCTGGCGCTGTGAGACGGCACTGCTAACCACTGTGCCACCGTGCCGCGTTGTCCCCATGTCTGTGTCTCCATGGGTTTCCTCCAGGTGCTCTGGTTTCCTCCCACATTCCGACCGACGTGCTGGTTAGATGCATTGGCCATGCAAAATTGTCCCTCAGTGGAAGAACAAATGTAGGGGGGACGTATACAATAAATGGCAGAGCCATCAAGAGTATAGAAACACAGAGGGACCTCGGTGTGCAAGTCCACAAATCCTTGAATGCGGCAGTGGAGGTGGAGAAGGTGGTGAAGAAGGAATATGGTATGCTTTCCTTGATAGGACGGGTATAGACTATAAAAGCTGGAGTCTGATGTTGCAGTTGGACAGAACGCTGGTTAGGCCACATTTGGAGTACTGCATCCAGTTCTGGTCGCCGCACTACCAGAAGGACCTAGAGGCTTTAGGGAGAGTGCAGAGAAGGTTTACCAGGATGTTGCCTGGTATGGAGGGTCTTAGCTATGAGGGGAGATTTGGTAAACTGGACTTGTTCTCCCTGGAAAGACGGAGAATGAGGGGAGACCGAATAGAGGTGTACAAAATTATGAAGGGTATAGATAGGGTGAACAGTGGGAAGCTTTTTCCCAGGTCGGAGGTGACGATCACGAGGGGTCACGGGCTCAAGGTGAGAGCGATGAACACAGAGAGTGGTGGGGGCCTGGAATGCGCTGCCAAGTAGGGTGGTGGAGGCAGACACGCTGGTATCATTGAAGACTTACCTGGATATTCACATGAGCAGTCTGGGAATGGAGGGATACAAACGAGTGGTCTAGTTGGACCAAGGAGCGGCACAGGCTTGGAGGGCTGAAGGGCCTGTTTCCTGTGCTGTACTGTTCTTTGTTCTTTGTACTCGAACAGGTGCCGGAGTGTGGCGACTATGGGATTTTCACAACATCATTGCTGTGCTAATATAAGCCTACATGTGACACTAATAAATAAACTTATCTCAAACAATGACTTGACAGAGTACAGGAATGAGATCGGGAATCTGGTGAACTGGTGCAGCCACAGTAATCCCTCCCTCAATGTCAGCAAAATGAAGGAGATTGTCATCGACTTCAGGAAGCGTAAAGGAGAACATGCCCCTGTCTACATCAATGGGGACGAAGTAGAAAGGGCCGAGAACTTCAAGTTTTTAGTGTCCAGAACACCAACAACCTGTCCTGATCCCCACATGCCGACACTATAGTTCAGAAAGCCCACCAACGCCTCTTACTTTCACAGAAGACTGAGGAAATTTGGCATGTCAGCTACGTAGCACAGTAACTTTTACAGATGCATTCTTTCTGGTTGGGTCACAGCTTGGTATGTCTCCTGCTCTGCCCAAGACTGTAAGGAACTACAAAAGGTTTTGAATGTAGCCCAATCCATCACGCAAACCAGCCTCGCATCCATTGACTCTGTCTATACTTCCCGCTGTCTCGGCAACGCATCCAGCATCATTAAGGACCCCACGTACCCCGGACATTCTCTCTTCTACCTTCTTTCTTCGGGAAAAAGGTACAAAAATCTGAGGTCACGTACCAATCGACTAAAGAACAGCTTCTTCTCTGCTGCCGTCAGACTTTTGAATTGACTTACCTCGCATTTAGTTGATCTTTCTCTGCACCCGAGCTATGACTGTGACACTTCATTCTGCACTCTCTCCTTTCCTTCTCTATGTTTTGTCTGTATAGCGCGCAAGAAACAATACTTTTCATTATATATTAATAAATGTGACAATAATAAGTCAAATCCAGATAAGCTGAAAATTAAGCTCACATCAATTTTGTGAAGCCCTTTCAGTCCCAGCCAGTCATTTGCAGTTGTCTTATTTACCAAACGGTCGCTACTTATCCGTTTGAGACATTAATATTCAAAAGAAAACAAGAATAAATGACCTTCTTGTTGCCAGGATCTGAGATTTAGTGTTGATCTAAAAGGTAACTCAGTAAAAAGAAAGGTAATTCGACAAGGAAACCAGATGAATGGGAAATCGAATAGCTTTTTCCATAATTCACACAGACCCATAATTTGCAAAATCGTGGTTACATGATGCAGTCATATAACAAAGTGAATTTTAAATTGTATCTCTGCAAATCATCTTAATTTGGATTGCTCATCCACACAGACCACGATTCCAGCTGTGGAAACTCTTTTAATTCATATCATTCATTCTCTCTCTCTATATTTGTTTACCCAACAATAATAAGATCAGATAGTCTGAGACTAGGTGACACAGTGGTTAGTGCTGCTCCCTCACAGCGTCAGAGACCAGGGTTCGCTTCCCGGCTTGGGTTACTGTCTGTGCGGAGTCTGACCGTTGTCCCCCATGTCATAGAGTCAGAGAGGTTTACAGCATGGAAACAGGCCCTTCAGCCCAACTGGTCCATGCCACCTTTTTTTAATCACTTAGCTACTCCCAATTGCCTGCATTTGGCCCATATCCCTCTCTACCCATCTTACCCATGTAACTGTCTAAATGCTTCTTAAAAGACAAACTTGTATCCGCCTCTGCTACTGCCTCTGGCAGCTTCTTCCAGACATTCACCGCCCTCTGTGTGAAAAAATTGGCCCTCTGGGCCTTTTTGCATCTCTCCCCTCTCACCTTAAAGCTACGTCCCCTACTTTTGGAGTCCCCTACCTTCGGGAAAAGATGTGGACTACCTGGGGCGGCACGGTGGCACAGTGGTTAGCACTGCTGCGTCACAGCACCAGGGACCCGGGTTCAATTCTGGTCTCGCGTCACTGACTGTGTGGAGTTGGCACATTCTCCCTGTGTCTCCGTGGGTTTCCTCCGGGTGCTCCGATTTCCTCCCACATTCCAAAGATGTGTGGGTTAGGTTGATTGGCCATGCTAAATTGACCCTAGTGTCAGGGGAATTAGCAGGGATATGTGGGGTTATGGGAATAGGGCCTGGGTGGGATTGTGGTCGGTGCAGACTTGATGGGCCGAATAGCCTCCTTCTGCACACCAGGGATTCTGTGATTTGATGTTTAACACAGAAGTGAATTTGAAACATTATTTCTGTTTTCCTCCCCAGACAAACACGTTCTTTCCTGGCTGGTCTTTCGGGGCGTGGTTGTTGTTTGCGCTTAGAATCTGCTTCAGCACTTGATGTAACATCAATCCAGTAGTTGTATCAGCATTAACACCGGAGATATCACTGTAGAGGACATCAACCCACTTCCTGCGACCTTCATTGCAGCTGAATATCACATGAAGCAACGAGAGCAGCATCACCTTCTGAGAAATGAAGACCAGAGTGCGATTGTAAACTGTCAACATTTTGAAAATCTTAAGGAGACATTCGACCTCCGGCATTTGTTGAAACTTCTTTTTGTAAAAGTCTTTGAAGAACAATGAGCCAAACTGTCGTGGAAACTGCATTTTATTTCAGGATTTGAATATTTCAAGCAGCCTCATTGTAAGGTTTACTAGTTCCTCAACAGAAAACAGAAGATTCATTCCTGAAACATTAAACTGTGCATCACATCATTGAGCTGACAGCAAATTAGCATCATGACATTGCTGTTTTAACGGGGGAATTTGGCCGAAAAATCTCTTATTTATAATGTCGTGCGGAATAAAAAAAGACGTTCCTTCTCATTTTAAACATCGCCATCTGTGAAACATGGGAGCTAAAAAAAACATAGCACGGGAGTTATTCATGACGATGCTTTGTCCGTCAGGCTCCCTTCTCATTTCTCATTCTGAAACCATCCAGTAAATCCCGGTGGCCACAGGATGGTTTTGCCTTGTAAAATGTTGCATTATTTTGGGTTGAATGGAATCCAGTGGTTCAGTTCTGTTTTTGCATTGGCTTCAAGCGGATCGAGTTTATACAGCTTTACATTCCATGGCATGACTTGAGCTGAGCTCAAAGCAGGTTGGACGGTTGAGTTCAGTTGAACGGTAAGATGTCACAGCAATTTCATTGCAATGTTAATGTAAGCCGACTTGTGACACTAATAAATAAACTTTTAAACTAACATTTTTATTAAAGACAACCTTTCTTGATTAGTGCCCTGCACCCTAACAGCCTCTCCACCTACAGGGAAACATCTACACTCGAGATACAGAATTTCAGTGACTCCCTATTCACAGGATAATATGTCGACATATCGATTGTGGTCCTTCAGTACTTTTCCATTCACAGAGATATACGTTCTAAATATGTCTCTTTGCGCATCTCTATCCACACCTCCCATCCATTGACTCTGTCTACACTTCCCGCTGCCTCGGAAAAGCAGCCGGCATAATCAAGGACCCCACACCCGCCGGGCATTCTCCCTCCCACCTTCTTCCATCAGGTGACCTCCGTCTGAGGTCACGTACCAACCAACTCAAGAACAGCCTCTTCCTTGCTGCCATCAGACTTTTGAATGGGCCTACCCCGCATGAAGTTGACCTTTCTCTCCACCCGAGATCTGACTGTAACATTCAGCACCCTCTCCTTTCCCTGGAATCATAGAAACCCGACAGTGAAGAAAGAGGCCATTCGGCCCATCGAGTCTGCATTGACAACAATCCCACCCGGGTCCTATCCCCATAGTCCCAAATATTTACCCTGCTAATTCCTCTAACCTACATATCCCAGGACACTAAGGGGCAATTTATCATTGCCAATGCACCTAACCCGCACACCTTTGGATTTTGGGAGGAAACCAGACCCGGAGGAAACCCACGCAGACACAGGAAGAATGTGAAAACTCCACACAGACCGTGGCCCAAGCCGGGAATCAAACCCAGTTCTCTGGAGCTGTGACGCAGCAGTGCTAACCACCATGCCATTGTGCTGCTCACCACTGTGCAATATGCATTGTCTGTATAGCGTGCAAGAAACAATACCTTTCACTGTATACTAATACATGTGACAAGAATCAAATCAAATCAAAACAAATCATCACAAAATTAAATAATTTAATTTATTCCTCCATCTGCCAACTTGTTCCCCATTCTGTTATTTTGTCTATATCTCTGTGCAGCCCCTTTGAATCCTCCTCATAGCTTTAATTCACAATTAGTTTAGAATCATATTGGAAATCTGGTAGCTTACTCCCAGCATCTTCAGTTATTTTGTTGACATATATTGGCCCAGTGGCATTATCGCCAGACTATTAATCCAGAAACTCAGCTAATGTTCCAGGGACCCGGGTTCGAATCCCGCCACGACAGACGATGGAATTGGAATGCAATAAAAAATATCTGGAATTAAGAATCTACTGATGCCCATGAAACCATTGTCGACTGTCGGAAAAGCCCATCTGGTTCACCAATGTCCTTCAGGGAAGGAAATCTGCCGTGCGGACCCGGTCTGGCTCACATGTGACTCCAGAGCCGCAGCAATGTGGTGGACTCTCAACTGCCCTCGAGTAAGTAGGGATGGGCAATAAATGTTGGCCCAGCCAGCGACGCCCATGTACCACGAACAAATAATAAAACAACATAAACAGCTACATCCCCAATACAAATCTTTGCAATATTTCATAAGTTACAGACAACCAGCCTGAATGTGCTTCAGTATCCCGACTCACTGTTCCGTGCCTGCTGACGAATTATCTATCCAATCCAGGCTGACAACCTGAGCCACAGTCGGACACCTCGACTCTTTGTGCTGCATGCTATGGGATTGTTGTAATCCAAATCTATGACATCTACTGGCCCCATCGTGTAGGGCGGTGAACTCACTTGCCTACATGACAAGGGTGTGATTCAGTATACTACCAATGATGTGAGTTCAATCTCCCTACAGGCTGCAGTGATTTGTAAATATTGTCTCCACACCTTGTCTAAGAGTGGCATAGACAGAGTGGATAGTCAGAGGCTCTTTCCTAGGGTAGAAAAGTCAAGTACTCGGGGCCATAGGTTAAAGGTGCGTGGGGAAATGATCAGAGGAGATCTGTGAGGCAAGTTTTTTACACAGAGGGTGGTGAATGGCTGGAACGCACTGCCCGAGGAGGTGGTGGGAGCAGGTACGATAGCGGCATTTAAGGGGCATCTCGATGAATACATGAATAGAATGGGGATGGAAGGATACGGATTCTGTAAGTGCATACGGTTTTAGTTTAGGCAGGCATTATGATCGGCGCAGGCTTGGAGGGCCGAAGGGCCTGTTCCTGTGCTGTACTGTTCTTTGTTCTTTGAGTGGTGAACTGAAATGGGCAGCACGGTGGTACAGTGGTTAGCACTGCTGCCTCACAGTGCCAGGGGCCCGGGTTCGATTCCTGGCTTGGATCACTGTCTGTGCGGAGTCTGCATGTTCTCTCCGTGTCTGCATGGTATCCTCCGGCTGCCCCCGTTTTCTCCCACAGTCTGAAAGACGTGCTGGTTAGGTGCGTTGGCCATGTTAAATTCTCCCTCTGTGTACCCAAACAGGCACTGGAGTGTGGGGACTAGGGGATTTTCACAGTAACTACATTGCAGTGTTAATGTAAGCCTACTTGTGACACTAATAAAAACAGCACATATCCTCGACTGCTCAGGGAGACGAGAGATGAAATTGCTGGGCGTCTGACGGAAATCTTTGTCGCTTCTTTGGACACGGGTGAGGTCCCTGAGGATTGGAGGATAGCGAATGTGGTCCCGTTGTTTAAGAAGGGTAGCAGGGATAACCCTGGAAATTATAGGTCGGTGAGCTTGACGTCCGTGGTAGGGAAGTTGTTGGAGAGGATTCTTAGAGACAGGATGTATGTGCATTTAGAACGGAACAATCTCATTAGTGACAGACAGCATGGTTTTGTAAGAGGGAGGTCGTGCCTTACAAATTTGGTGGAGTTTTTTGAGGAAGTGACAAAATCGGTTGATGAAGGAATGGCCGTGGATGTCGTCGATATAGATTTCAGTAAGGCATTTGACAAAGTCCCACATGGCAGGTTGGGTAAGAAGGTTAAGGCTCATGGGATACAAGGAGAAGTGGCTAGATGGGTGGAGAACTGGCTTGGCCATAGGAGACAGAGGGTAGTGGTCGAAGGGTCTTTTTCCAGCTGGAGGTCTGTGACCAGTGGTGTTCTGCAGGGCTCTGTACTGGGACCTCTGCAATTTGTGATATATATAAATGATTTGGAAGAAGGTGTAACTGGTGTAATCAGCAAGTTTGCGGATGACACGAAGATGGCTGGACTTGCGGATAGCGAAGAGCATTGTCGGGCAATACAGCAGGATATAAATAGGCTGGAAAATTGGGCGGAGAGGTGGCAGATGGAATTTAATCCGGATAAATGCGAAGTGATGCATTTTGGAAGAAATAATGTAGGGAGGAGTTATACAATAAATGGCAGAGTCATCAGGAGTATAGAAACACAGAGGGACCTAGGTGTGCAAGTCCACAAATCCTTGAAGGTGGCAACACAGGTGGAGAAGGTGGTGAAGAAGGCATATGGTATGCTTGCCTTTATAGGACGGGGTATAGAGTATAAAAGCTGGAGTCTGATGATGCCGCACTACCAGAAGGACGTGGAGGCGTTAGAGAGAGTGCAGAGAAGGTTTACCAGGATGTTGCCTGGTATGGAGGGTCTTAGCTATGAGGAGAGATTTGGTAGACTGGGGTTGTTCTCCCTGGAAAGACGGAGAATGAGGGGAGATCTAATAGAGGTGTACAAGATTATGAAGGGTATAGATAGGGTGAACAGTGGGAAGCTTTTTCCGAGGTCGGAGGTGACGATCACGAGGGGTCACGGGCTCAAGCTGAGAGGGGCGAAGTATAACTCAGATATCAGAGGGATGTTTTTTACACAGAGGGTGGTGGGGGCCTGGAATGCGGTGCCAAGTAGGGTGGTGGAGGCAGGCACGCTGACATCGTTTAAGACTTACCTGGATAGTCACATGAGCAGCCTGGGAATGGAGGGATACAAACGATTGGTCTAGTTGGACCAAGGAGCGGCACAGGCTTGGAGGGCCGAAGGGCCTGTTTCCTGTGATGTACTGTTCTTTGTTCTTGTTCTTTGTATTTACTATATCAGCAGTTATCTATTTCAGAGCACTAAAGTCGGCTTTAAGTTTTGGCGATGTTATATGGTTTAAATCCCTCGACTTATACTTATACTTCCACCTCCAGATACTGAGAGCTCCTTGCTCCAATGAGTCAGTCCATTGGTTATCCTCTTTTCCTGCTATGGAAATGACGTGTTCCACTGTGAAAACAGATGCAGAATACAGAATCCTCAAAATAAAGATTCAGAATGGTCCAGAGGGGGAATTCTTTCACATAGAGTGTGGTGAATGTCTGGAACAAGCTGCCAGAGGCAGTAGGAGAGGGGGGTACAATTTTGTATTTTAAAAAGCGTTTAGTCAGTTCCATGGGTACGATGGGTATAGAGAGACATGGGCCAAATGTGGGCAATTGGGACGAGCTTGAAGGTAAAAACTGGGCGGCACGGACACGTTGGGCCGAAGGGCCTGTTTCCATGCTGTAAACCTCAATGACTCGATAACATAGGAACAGGAATTAAGAGCAGAAGTCGGCAAATTCAGCCCTTCGAGCCTGATCCGTCATTCAATCAGATCATGGCTGATCTCTCCCTGGTCTCAAATCCACCTCCCCACCTGTTCCCCATATCCCCTTATCCCTTTTTCATTAGAAATATATCCATCTCCTTCTTGAAACCATTCAATGATTCAGACTCCCCTGCGCTCTGGGGCAGCGAGTTCCACAAACTCACCACCCTCTGCGAGAAGTAGTTCCTCCTCATCTCAGTTTTAAATCTATCGCCTCTCAACCTATACCTGTGACCTCTTGTTCGAGATTGCCCCATAAGAGGAAACATTTGGTCTTCAGTTACTTTATCAATCACTTTTAAAATTTTATATACCTCCATCAGATCCCCTCTCATCCCTCTGAACTCCAGTGAGTACAAGCCCAAAGTGATTAATCTCTCCTCAGACGTCAATCCTCTCATCCCCAGAATCAATCTGGTGAACCTCCTCTCAACTGCCTCCAATGCAGCAACATCCTTCCTCAAATAAAGAGACCAAACTGGACACAATATTCCAGATACTCTGCGGGATTTTCATAGAATAATAGATAAAAAGGTTCTTATCACTTGGAAAGGTTTAATCAGTAATGAGGGGACCTTTGTGATGCGCGTTATCACACACGAGGCTTGATGCTCAGGAAATAAAGGCTTTTATTTGCTGTAACAAAGCAGCTGACAATTATATACACGATCCCAGACTGAGGGGTCCCAGCCAGAGCAGGGACCTTTATACCTCTCCCAGGAGGCGGAGCCCGACTGGGATGTACCACAACACTACAATGCAAAGGTGTAACAACCCCACCCTAACCCCAACAGCAACAAGTAGCACAACCCATCCCTAACCCAACAGCAACATATGTACATACTTGTAGTACTGGCCAGACTCTGGCTCAGTACTATCCAGTGGGAACCAACGATGGTTCACCACATTCACCCCTCCTTTGAAAACAAAGGCCGGCGGGGGGTAAAAAAAAACAGGATAATTTGTTATCAGTCTATAAGTTCAGGCGGTCAGGGGGACCGCACCGTCGTTGTGACCTCCTCAATACCGGCGGTGACACCGGAGTAGGCACTTGCGGTGGCGTTCTCCCCAAGGCGATGTCCAGCTGTTCCTCCACAGACTCACAGGCCGGTTGCCCCTGAGGTGACGGTAATCCATGGAGTCCAGACACGCCCTGAAGTGGCGACCATCCTCTGGACTCAGGCAAGCTGTACACGGGAGTAAAAGGGTTAAGTAATGGTCCCGATGCTGCCAGCACCGTGTCCGGGGGAGAAACAAGAGTTAAGGGGTTTGTAACAGGGGGTATGGGAGCGACAGGGGTTGCTACGTCCCCTGCTGGCGCCAGGTCTCGGATCGAGGCCGTGTCCTCTCGCCCGTCAGTGTATGCCACATAGGCATACTGAGGGTTGGCGTGGAGGAGATGGACCTGTTCGACCAACGGGTCGGACAATCGGGCCCTTACATGTCGCCGCAGGAGGACAGGTCCTGAGTACAGGTCCTGAGTACGTTAACCAAGACGGTCATGAGGTCTCCGAGGAAGACTTCCGAGGGAATGAAAACATACTCTCATGGGGAGTAGCATTGATTGCCGTACACAGGAGTGAGCAAATAGAATGGAGCGCATCAGGGAGCACCTCTTGCCAACGGGAGACTGGAAGGCTTTTTGACTTCAACGCCAGTAAGACAGCCTTCCAGACTGTAGCATTCTCACGTTCCACCTGTCCGTTACCCCGAGGGTTGTAGCTCGTGGTCCTACTAGAGGCAATCCCGTATGAGAGCAGGTATTGCCTCAAGTCATCGCTCATGAACGACGAGCCCCTGTCGCTGTGAATGTAGCCGGGGTACCCGAACAGGGTAAAAAGATCACGGAATGCCTTGATAACCGTGGCAGCGGATGTATCAGAGCAGGGAACAACAAAAGGGAATCTAGAGTACTCGTCAACAGCGTGCATCGTAGCTTTTGCGATGTCCGCTTCTAATTTATCGAAGGCCAATCGGGCCTCTGGCGAGCTTTGTCCGCGTAATTGGGAACCCACTGCGCATAATAAGAGAAGAAGCCTAAGCATCTTCTCAGTGCTTTTGCACTGGTGGACAAGGGAAGTTCAGAAAGGGGGCGCATACGGTCTGGATCAGGGCCAATGACCCGGTTTTCCACCATGTATCCTAGGATGGCTAAACGGCCCGTACAAAACACACACTTCTCCCTGATGTTGGTCAGGTTCAGGTGAGATGCAGTGCGTAGGAAATTCAGGAGATTCGTGTCGTGGTCCTGCTGGTGGTGGCCGCATATGGTGACATTATCCAGGTACGGGAAGGTCGCCCGCAGCCCGTTCAGGTCCACCATTCGGTCCAGAGCAGGCTGGAAGACCGAGACCCCATTGGTGACACCAAAGGGAACCCTGAGAAAGTGATACAAGCGACCATCCGCCTCATAAGCCGTGTATTGTCGGTCCTCTGGGCGAATGGGGAGTTGATGGTAGGCAGACTTGAGGTCTATGGTGGAGAACACCCGGTACTGCGCAATCTGATTGACCATGTCAGATATGCGCGGGAGAGGATACGCATCCAGCTGCATGTATCGATTAATGGTCTGAAAATAGTCAATGACCATCCGGGGTTTGTTCCCGCTCTTGACCACCATGACCTGCGCTCTCCACGGACTAGCGCTGGGTTGTATGATCCTTTCTTTGAGGAGCCGCTGAACCTCAGATCGAATGAAGATCCGATCCTCAGCGCTGTAACGCCTACTCTTAGTCGCAGTGGGCTTGCAGCCTGGCACAAGATTCTGGAACAAGGAGGGTGTGGTGATCTTCAGCGTCGAGAGGCTACAGGCGGGGCGCGTTGGGCAATTTGGAGGCTGCTGTTCTCCCACTGAAAGTGAAGGGAGTGGCCCACCGTACTGTAGGGTTACACTCCTCAAGTGGACCATGAAGTTAAGTCCGAGAAGTATTGGCGCGCAAAGGTGCGGCAACACTAGGAGCTTGAAACGCTCATAAACTGTGCCTTGCACCGTTAAAGTTACCACGCAACTGCCTAGCACGGTGACAGACCAGGACCTCGATGCCATAGAAATTGTCTGTTTGACAGGTTGAATCCGGAATCCACACCGCTTCAGTGTCTGGGTGGATAAAGCTCTCAGTGCTCCCGCTGTCAAACAGATAATAAATCAAGTGGTCATTTACCTGGATGTTCATCATAGATTTGTCAAGTCTATGAGGCTTGGCCTGGTCCAGGATGATCGACGCCACCGTTGGTTCATGAGCGCCACTGCAGGCAGCTGAAATCGATGAGGATGACCCCTGCTGGTCGTTCGCGGTCGGTGCCAACCAACATGGGCACTCCCATAGGTCGCACGTGGGTGATGGCGCCAAACTCAGCGACCCCTGGTGGTCACACATCTCTGACTCCGTCGACCGTAATGGCGTCGTCCTGGCCTCGCACGTGGACGAAACCCTCGATGATTTCGACGACGAAGAACCCGGCTCTGAGGAATCGCAGGCCGCACTGCTGTTCCTAGATTTAGATCGGCACACTTTCGAATAGTGCCCCTTTTTACCACAGGCGGAGCACAACACAGCTTTCGCGGGACACCGTGGCCGAGTATGCTTCGCTCCCCCACAGAAGTAACACCGCGGGCCGCCCGGAGGTGCTGCCGTCGTCTGGCCCGAGTGTGAGCACGCCATTACGCAGCATTTCGAACCCGAGGGACGAGGAGGGATTGGCAACTGCTCCTGCCACGTTGTCTCCACGTGTTCTTAAGGATACAATACTAGCCTTTTGGAGGCCGTCTCCAGCATCTTCGCTAGCTCTATTGCCTGGGTAAGGTCAAGGTTACCTTTCTCCAGTAGTTTAAGTCGAATGTACGACGATCCGACTCCCGCCACAAACGCATCTCGGGCGAGGTCGTTCATACTCTGCTCGGCCGACACAGCTTTGCAGTTACAGCCCCTGGCTAGCTGTGGGAGCTCATTCGCGTATTCCTCCATCGTTTCGCCAGACTGCCGTCGTCGAGTGGCTAAGAGGTAACGAGCGTGTATTTCGTTGGGTGGTTTGATATAACGTTTCTTCAGAAGCTCGAGGGTCTTTGTGTAATCGGTGGCCGCACGGATTGCGAGGTCGACAGTCTCGCTTACCCTCGCATGGAGGACCCGGAGTCTGTCATTATCTGTGGTGACCGCTGCGGAGGCTGCCAGGTAGTCTTCGAAACACGTCAGCCAGTGGTCGAAGGTGTTAGAGGCGCCCACCGCACGTGGATCTAGTGTAAGGCGTTCAGGCTTCAGTATCTGCTCCATACTCTCTTTTTTTTTTCTTCGACGAGAGTTTATTTACAGCAAATAAAATTGATGCGCGTTATCAGACACGAGGCTTGATGCTCAGGAAATAAAGGCTTTTATTTGCTGTAACAAAGCAGCTAACAATTATATACACGATCCCAGACTGAGGGGTCCCAGCCAGAGCAGGGACCTTTATACCTCTCCCAGGAGGCGGAGCCCGACTGGGATGTACCACAACACGACAATGCAAACGTGTAACAACCCCACCCTAACCCCAACAGCAACAAGTAGCACAACCCATCCCTAACCCAACAGCAACATATGTACATACTTGTAGTACTGGCCAGACCCTGGCTCAGTACTATCCAGTGGGAACCAACGATGGTTCACCACACGTAGTACATTTTGTTTTACCCGAAGTGGGAGGCAGCCATTCCTGATCGAAACTGGACGATCTTAATATCTTGGAACAGTGGAGTTCAAAGAGGTGCGAGAGACAATGAAATGGGAGATGGGAGGGAAGGAGGATATGTAAGGAAAGTCACTGAGCTGAGTTATATGATTATATATAGAGGTGAGAGGGGAAAGATTTCAAACGGACCTGAGGGGCAACATCTTCACGCAGAGGGTGGTGTGTGTATGGAATGAGCTGCCAGAGAAAGTGGTTGAGGCAAGTTCAATAGCAACATTTAAAAAGCATTTGGACAGAGGGAAAGGATTAGAGGGATATGGACCGAACGCGGGAAATTGGGACCAACTGGGAGGGCACCATGGTTAGCATGGACTGTTTGGGCCGAAGGGCCTGCTTCCATGCTGTATTGCTCTGTGACTCGATATACGCTGCGTGGCGAGATGTTCTGTGACTAGCACTCTGCTGAGTGAAGTTGTAAAACTTGAAGTGTCCATCCAGAAACCAAGAAAGATTTATGTTTCAAAATACACCCCTGTTTCTGAATATTTGGGATTTCCACAGTGCAGTGGAAGAGTGTCAGAATTCATGTGGTTTGCCTTGAATATTGTGATAGCAGTTTTGCCTTGAGTATTATTTCTGAAATTTGATCGATCAACATCTGTAAGAGATAATTGACAAGAAATTAGCAGGGGGGTAGCAGGGTAAATATGTGGGGTTATGGGGATAGGGCCTGGGTTGGAATGTGGTCAGTGCAGACTCGATGGGCCAAATAACCTCCTTGTGCACTGCAGGGATTCTATGATTCTATGATCTTGGTTTCAGATAAAGCTCGGCACAACATCGTGGGCCGAAGGGCCTGTTCTGTGCTGTACTGTTCTATGTTCTATCTCTGAAAGTGCTTATCAGACTATTCTCAACAACTGGAATTTTAATAAGATTGTCCATAGTGTACCACCTAAATCCCCCACACCTCATTTTTAAATTTTGCCTCCTCGTAACTGACCCTTCAGCTCAGGGGAACAGCTGCTCCCTCTCCACCCTGTCCATGTCCTTCATAATCTTGTGCACCTCGATCAGGTCACCCCTCAGTCTTTGCTCCAGAGAAAACAAACCAAAACTATCCAACCTCTCTTCATAACTTAAATGTTCCGTCCCAGGCAGCATCTTGGGGAATCTCCTCTGGACCACCTCCAGTGCAATCACATCCTTCCTATAATGTTTCGACCAGAACTGCACAGAGTACTCCAGCTGTGGCCAAACCAACGCTCTGTACAACTCCATCATGACCTCTACGTTTTTGTAATCTATAGCCCGATTGACAAAGTTGAACAATAATATTCCAGCAAAGGCGAGTCGCTGGCAACCCCTCATCACACGTCAGCAGCTATAGACGCTGGTCGGGTCTGTGGTCCCGTGAGCTGTCACTCTGGTCAGGAGGGAACCACTGCCGTTCCACCAGCCCAGGTATTCTGCTGCGGGGAAGTAACTTCACTCTCTCCAAAGTTAGGAGGTGGTGGGAGGAAGCTTCCTCATAGCAGACGTTATGTCCAATCTATTTAGAGTGTAGCGGTGACAGAGTGGTTAGCACTGCTGCCTCACAGAGCGAGGGACCCGAGTTCGGTTCCTGGCTTGTGTCACGGCCTGGGTGGAGTCAGCATGTTCTCTCCATGTGTGCGTGGGTTTCCTCTGGTTTCTCCCACAGTCTGAAAGACGTGCTGGTTAGGTGCATTGGCCATGCTAAATTTTCCCTCAGTGTACCCGAAGAGGAACCCGAGTGTGGTGACGAGGGGAATTTCACAGTAACTTCATTGTAGTGTTAATGTAAGCCCGCTTGTGACACGAATAAATAGAACATTGAACAGTACAGCACAGAACAGGCCCTTCGGCCCACGATGTTGTGCCGAGCTTTATCTGAAACCAAGATCAAGCTATCCCACTCCCTATCATCCTGGTGTGCTCCATGTGCCTATCCAATAACCGCTTAAATGTTCCTAAAGTGTCTGACTCCACTATCACTGCAGGCAGTCCATTCCACAGCCCAACCACTCTCTGCATAAAGAACCTACCTCTGATATCCTTCCTGTATCTCCCACCACGAACCCTATAGTTATGCCCCCTTGTAATAGCTCCATCCACCCGAGGAAATAGTCTTTGAACGTTCACTCTATCTATCCCCTTCATCATTTTATAAACCTCTATTAAGTCTCCACTCAGCCTCCTCCACTCCAGAGAGAACAGCCCTAGCTCCCGCAACCTTTCCTCATAAGACCTACCCTCCAAACCAGGCAGCATCCTGGTAAATCTCCTCTGCACTCTTTCCAGCGCTTCCACATCCTTCCTATAGTGAGGTGACCAGAACTGCACACAATACTCCAAATGTGGTCTCACCAAGGTCCTGTACAGTTGCAGCATAACCCCACGGCTCTTAAACACCAACCCCCTGTTAAGCTAACACACTATAGGCCTTCTTCACAGCTCTATCCACTTGAGTGGCAACCTTTAGAGTTCTGTGGATATGAACCCCAAGATCTCTCTGTTCCTCCACAGTCTTCAGAACCCTACCTTTGACCCTGTAATCCACATTTAAATTAGTCCGACCAAAATGAATCACCTCACATTTATCAGGGTTAAACTCCATTTGCCATTTTTCAGCCCAGCTTTGCATCCTATCTATGTCTCTTTGCAGCCTACAACAGCCCTCCACCTCATCCACTACTCCACCAATCTTGGTGTCATCGGCAAATTTACTGATCCACCCTTCAGCCCCCTCCTCTCAGTCATTAATAACAATCACAAAGAGCAGAGGACCAAGCACTGATCCTTGCGGCACTCTGCTAGCAGCCTGCCTCCAATCCGAAAATTTTCCATCGACCACCACCCTCTGTCTTCGATCAGACAGCCAGTTACCTATCCAATCGGCCAACTTTCCCTCTATCCCACACCTCCTCACTTTCATCATAAGCCGACCATGGGGGACCTTATCAAACGCCTTACTAAAATCCATGTATATGACATCAACTGCCCTACCTTCATCAACACACTTAGTTACCTCCTCAAAAAATTATATCAAATTTGTGAGGCACGATTTGCCCTTCATGAATCCGTGCTGACTATCCCGGATTAATCCACATCGTTCTAAATGGTCGTAAATCCCATCTCGAAGGACCTTTTCCATCAATTTACCAACCAAAAATATATTTTAATCGGTTACAATCACCGACCAGGAACTCCAATGGCAGCGAGAATAGGATAGTAACTGGCTCCAGCTTGACCGATAGTGGATCAGTGTGTTTTCTGAGAGAAGCGATGGTGTCTGCCTATGGCATAAACCATGGCCATTTACTGAGGTCCCACACTGAATGTCTTCTCTTTAATACACAGCAGAAACACTCCTGAGACTCGGCAGAGCAACCTATTAGAGTAATCAATTACAGGTGAGAAAACAAACAACACACTGCAATGCTGGTGCTGAGAAGGAGCAATGATTGGATTTGATTTGAATTATTATTGTCACATGTGTTAGTATACAGTGAAAAACATTGTTTCTTGCGCGCTACACGGACAAAGCATACCATTCATAGAGAAGGAAAGGAGAGAGTGCAGAATGTAGTGTTACAGTCATGGCTCGGGTGTAGAGAAGGATCAACTTAACATAATAATAAAGTATTATATAATATATATATTATATGTTGTATGCGGCTACCTGAATATAAGGTAGATTCATTCAAAAGTCTGACGGCAGCAGGGAAGAAGCTGTTCTTGATTCGGTCGGTACGTGACCCCAGACTTTTGTATCTTTTTCCCGACAGAAGAAGGTGGAAGAGAGAATGTCCGGGGTGTGTGGGGTCCATGATTATGCCGGCTGCTTTTCCCGAGGCAGCGGGAAGTGTAGACAGAGTCAATGGATGGGAGGCTGGTTTGAGTGATGGACTAGGCTTCGTTCACAACCCTTTATAGTTTCTTGCAGCCTTGGACAGAGCAGAAGCCAGACCAAGCTGTGATACAACCAGAAATAATGCTTTCTATGGTGCATCTGTAAAAGTTGTTGAGAGTCGGAGCTGATATGCCAAATTTCCTTAGCCTCCTGAGAAAGTAGAGGCACCGGTGGGTTTTCTTAACTTTTGCATCGGTGTGGGGGGATCAGGGTAGGTTGTTGGTGATCTGGACACCTAGAAACCTGAAGCTCTCGATCATTTCCACTTCATCCCCAATTTTCAATGAAAATAGTGTTTCATTGTGATGAGAAATTCAGATCAGAAATAAGTTTCATGTTTTTCATTCCGGTCTGTTTCATTACATTAAAGATACAATATAATTGCAATTTATTCAGGCTGTCAGTGGGGTGAATTATAGGCTAAATTTCCCCTTCGTGTTCCGGAATGTGTCGGTTCGAGGTGTTGGTGGGGTAATTATGTGGGGTTATGGGGATAGGGCCTGGGTGGGATTGTTGTTGGTGCAGACTCGATGGGCCGAATGGACTCTTTTGCACTGTTGGGTTTCTATGATACAATTTATGATGAGTCTGTACTGACCACAACCCCACCCAGGCCCTATTTCCGTAACCCCACGCATCCACCCTGATAGTCTCCCTGACAATAACGGGCAATTTTTAGCACGGCCAATGCAACTAACCTGCACATCTTTGGACTGTGGGAGGAAAGTGGAGCACCTGGAGGAAACCCATGCAGACACGGGGAGAACGTGCGGACTCCACACATGGAGTGACCCAAGGTCGGATTCGAACCAGGATCCCTGGCGCTGTGAGGGAGCACTAACCCCATGGTGCAAAGCTCAATCCAGGTGCCTTTCTGACAAAGAATGCAGTTGTGTTCTGTCCTTTCGGCTTCCATGAATTATCGAGTCAGATGTTACTTGTTCCATGCCCTCTGATGAAAGCAATAACAGCAACATCAGCACGAGGGGTGCTGAGGGAAGCCCTGTTGCCAATCTGTGCAGCAGATTATGATGCCCCAGCTTAGTCACTGGACTGTTTCGTTTTGTGTAAAAGAAGTACAATTTTTAGTAAAGCTCATATTTCATTTCATTATAAATGTAGTCCTGGTACGAGATGGTGACTGTGCCAAGGCTGCATTTCCTGCCCACAAGTTACTGTTTAGCATGAGGTGCTTGGATTTCTTTTTGAATGTGTGGCCCCTTTGAGAATGTGACTGATACAATGGTGTAAGACAGGCATTCTCTGCTTTTCACACAGCGCTGGTCAAGTTTCTAAAGTTTATTTAATCATGTAACAAGTCGGCTCACATTAACAGTGCAATGAAGTTACTGTGAAAATCCCCGAGTTGCCACACTCCGGCGCCTGTTCGGGTACACTGAGGGAGGATTTAGCATGATCAATGCAACTAAACAGCACGTCTTCTGATCTGTGGGAGGAAACCAGAGCACCTGGAGGAAACCCATGCAGACACGGGGAGAACGTGCAGACTGTGCACAGGCAGTGACCCAAACCGGGGATCAAACCCGGGTCTCTGGCACTGTGAGGCAGCAGTGCTAACCATTGTGCCACCATGTCACCCATACATACCAAGAACAAAGGAAAGTACAGCACAGGAACAGGCCCTTCGGCCCTCCAAACCTCTGCCGATCATGAAGCCCTAACTAAACTACAAAAAACAACTTCTGCCCTTACCCGGGACTGTCGGGGGTGAGGACCTTAAAACGATCACTATTACTAAAGAGGTAGTGCTGGGTAGGCTAATGGAACTAAAGGTAGACAAGTCCCCTGGTCCGGATGGAATGCATCCCAGGGTTCTAAAAGAAACGGCAGAAGTAATAGCAAATTCATTAGTTGTAATTTTTCAAAATTCACTGGGCTCTGGGGAGGTGCCAGCTGATTGGAAAACAGCTAATGTAACGCCACTGTTTAAAAAAGGAGGTAGACAAAAGGCAGGTAACTACAGGCCGGTTAGCTTAACATCCGTAGTTGGGAAAATGCTGGAATCTATCATTAAGGAAGAAATAACAGGACACCTGGAAAAGAATGGTTCAATCAAGCAGACGCAGCATGGATTCTTGAAGGGAAAGCCATGTTTGACTAAGTTACTGGAATTTTTTGAGGATACGACGAGTGCAGTTGACAGAGGGGAACCAGTGGATGTTGTGTAAATAGATTTCCTGAAGGCTTTCGATAAGGTGCCTCACAAAAGGTTGCTGCATAAGATAAAGGTACACGGAGTTCGGGGTAAAGTGTTAGCGTGGATTGAGGATTGGCTATCGAACAGAAAGCAGAGAGTCGGAATAAATGGGTGCTTTTCCGGTTGGCAATCAGTGACGAGTAGCGTGCCGCAGGGATCGGTGCTGGGGCCTCAACGATTTACCATGTACATCGACGATCTGGAGGAGGGGAGCGAGTGTCGGGTAACAAAGTTTGCGGATGATACAAAGGTGAGTGGGAAAGCAAATTGCGTGGAGGACACAGAGAGTCTGCAGAGAGATTTGGATCGGCTAAGTCATTGGGCAAGGATCTGGCAGATGGAGGATAACGTTGGTAAGTGTGAGGTTATCCACTTTGGAAGGAATAATAGTAAAATGGACTCTTATTTAAACAGTGTAAAATTACAACATGCTACTGTGCAGAGGGACCTGGGGGTCCTTGTGCATGAATCACAAACACTCAGTTTGCAGGTGCAGCAGGTGATTAGGAAGGCAAATGGATTGTTGGCCTTTATCGTGAGAGGGATGGAGTATAAAAGCAGGGAGGTCATGCTGCAGCAGTACAGGGTACTGGAGAGGCCGCACTTAGAGTACTGTGTACAGTTTTGGTCCCCTTATTTAAGAAAGGATATATTAGCTTTGGAGGCGGGACAGAGAAGGTTCACCAGGTCGATTCCGGAGATGAGGGGGTCAGCTTATGAGGAGAGTTTGAGTAGACTGGGCCTGTACTCATTGGAGTTGAGAAGGTTGAGGGGAGATCTTATAGAGACATATAAGATAATGAAGGGGCTAGACAGGGTAGAAGAAACGAGGTTATTTCCACTTCCAATGTAAACAAGAACAAGGGGGCATAGCCTCAAAATATGGGGGAGTCAATTTAGAACAGAGTTGAGGAGGAACTTCTTCTCCCAGAGCGGAGTGAATCTTTGGAATTCTCTGCCCAATGAAGCAGTCGTGGCTACCTCCTTAAATCTGTTTAAGTCACAGATAGATAGATTTTTAACCATTAAGGGAATTAAGCGTTATGGGGAGCGGGCGGGTAAGTGGCACTGAACCCACTATCAGATCAGCCATGATCTTATTGAATGGCGGAGCAGGCTTGAGGGGCTGGCTGGCCTACTCCTGCTCCTATTTCTTATGTTCTTATGTTCTAACATTACAGTCTATTGTTGTCAGATTCTGATCCAGTATTGTAACATCCCGTTCCATTCTTCCCAGATCCTGGTCCAGTATTGGAACATTCCAGTCTATTGTTCTCTGATTCTGATCCTGTATTGGAACATAACAGTGTATTGTTGTCAGATTCTGCTGCAGTATTGGACCATCCCGGTCCATTGTTCCCTGACTCTGATCCAGCATTGTAACATTACAACCTTTAGTTTTCAGATTCTGATCCATTATTGGAACATTGCAGCCTACTGTTCTCAGAATCTGATCCATTATTGGAACATTGCAGTCTATTGCTCTCAGTTTCTGATCCAGTATTGGAACATTGCAGTCTTTTGATCTCAAATTCTAATCCAGAATTAGAACATTACAGTCGATTGTTCTCAGATTCTGATCCATTATAGGAAAATTGCAGTCTATTGTTCCCAGATTCTGAACCAGGATTGGAACATTGCAGTCTTTTGATCTCAAATTCTAATCCAGTATTGGAACATTACAGTCGATTGTTCTCAGATTCTGATCCATTATAGGAAAATTGCAGTCTATTGTTCCCAGATTCTGAACCAGGATTGGAACATTACAACCTATTGTTCTCAGAGTCCGATCCATTATTCGAACATTGCAGTCTATTTTACTCAGATTATGTCCTTTAGTGCAACTTTACAGTCCATTGTTCTCAGATTCTGATCCAGTATTTGTAAGAGGGAGGTCGTGCCTTACAACATTGGTGGAGTTTTTTGAGGAAGTGACAAAAACAGTTGACGAAGGAAGGGCTGTGGATGTCGTCTCTACGGATTTCAGTAAGGCATTTGACAAAGTCCCTCATGGCAGGTTGGTTAAGAAGGTTAAGGCTCATGGGATACAAGGAGAGGTGGCTAGATGGGTAGAGAACTGGCTTGGCCACAGGAAGAAGTTTAATAACACCAGGTTAAAGTCCAACAGTTTATTTGGCAGGAAAAGCCACACAAGCTTTCGGAGCTCCAAGCCCCTTCCTCGGGTGAGGGCTCCGAAAGCCTTTGTGGATTTTGCTACCAAATAAACCTGTTGGACTTTAACCTGGTGTTGTTAAACTTCTTACTGTTTTTACCCCAGTCCAACGCCAGCATCTCCACATCTTGGCCACAGGAGACAGAGGGTAGCAGTCGAAGAGTCTTTTTCCGGCTGGAGGTCTGTGACTTTACAGTCTATTGCCCTCAGAATCTGATCCAGTATTGAAACATTGCAGTCGATTGTTCTCAGATTCTGATCCTTTATTAGAACATCCCGGTCCATTTTTCCGACATTGCCATCCATTATTGGAACATGATAGTCTATTGTTCTCGGATTCTGATCCATTATTGGAAAATTGCAGTCGATGTTTCCCTGATTCTGATCCATTATTCGAACATTGCAGTCTATTGTTCTCATAATCTGATCCATTATTAGAGCATCCCGGTCCATTGTTCCCACATTGTCATCCATTATTGGAACACTAGTGTATTGTTCTCAGTTTCTCATCCATTATTGGAAAATCCCTTTCCATTGCTCCCAGATACTGAACCAGTGTTGGAACAGTACAGTCTAATATTCTCCGATTCTGGCCCAGTATTGGAACATTGCAGTCTATTGTTCTCAGATTCTGATCCAGTATTGGAACATTACAGTCTATTGTTCAGATTCTGATCCAGTATTGGAACATTACAGTCTGATCCATCATTGCAATATCGAGGTGCACTGTTCTCAGATTCTGATCCAGTATTGGAACATTACAGTCTATTGTTCAGATTCTGATCAACGGTTGGAACATTGGAGTCTATTGTTCTCAAATTCTGCTCCAGTATTGGAACATGACTGTCGATTGATCTCAGATTCTGATCCATCATTGTAATATCCCGGTCCACTGTTCTCAGATTCTGATCCAGTATTGGAACATTGAAGTCTACTATTCCCAGATTCTGATCAATGATTGGAACATTACAGCCTATTGTTCTCTGAGTCCGATCCAGTATTCGAACATTGCAGTGTATTGTTCTCAGATTCTGATCGAGCATTGGAACATTACAAACTATTGTTCACAGATACTGATCCATTATTGGAAATTTGCAGTCTGTTTTTTTCTCAGAGTCTGAACCAGTATTGGAACATTACAGCGTATTGTTCCCAGAGTCCGATCCAGTATTCGAACATTGCAAAATATTGTTCTCAGACTCTGATCCAGTATTGGGCCATTAGAGTCCACTGTTCTCAGATTCTGATCCACTATTGCAACATTCCAGCCTGTTGATCTCAGATTCTGATCCATCATTGTAACATCCCGGTCCATTGTTCTCAGATTCTGATCCAGTACTGGAACAATAGAGCCTATTGTTCTCAGATTCTGATGCAGTATTGGAACATTACGGCCTATTGTTCAGATTCTGATCAACGATGGGAACATCAGAGTCTGCTGTTCTCAAATTATGATCCTTTATTGGAACATTACCGTTTATTGTTCTTAGAATCTTATCCATTATTGGAACATCCCGGGCCATTGTTTCCAGCTTCTGATCCATTATTGGAACATGACAGTCTATTTATCTCAGATTCTGAACCAGTATTGTAAAATTACAGTCTATTGTTCTCAGATGCCGATCCAGTATTGGACCATTGCAATCTATTGTTCTCAGATTCTGATCCATAATGGAACATTGCAGTGTATTGTTCTCAGATTCTGATCCAGTATTGGAACATTGCAGTGTATTGTTCTCAGATTCTGATCCAGTATTGGAACATTGCAGTCTATTGTTCTCAGATTCTGATCCAGTATTGGAACATTGCAGTCTATTTTTCTCAGATTCTGATCCATTATAGGAACAGCCCGGACCATTGTTCCCTCATTCTGGTCCATTATTGGAACAATGCAGTCTACTATTCTCAGATTCTTTTCAATTATTCTGACATTGCGGTCTATTGTTCTCAGATTCTGATCCAGTATTGGAACATTACAGTCTATTCATCTCAGATTCTGACCCATCATTGTAATATCCCGGTCCATTGTTCTCAGATTCTGATCCAGTACTGGAACAATAGAGTCTATTGTTCTCAGATTCTGATCCAGTGTTGGAATATTACATTCTATTGTTCTCAGATTCAGATCCATTATTGTAACATCCCGGTCAATTGTTCCCAGATTCTAATCCGTATTGGGACATTACAGAGTATAGTTCTCAGTTTCTGATCCATTATTGGAACATTGCAGTCTATTGTTCTCAGACTCTGATCCAGTAATTCAACACGACAGTGTATTGTTCTCCAAATATGATACATTATTGGAAAATCCTGGTCCATTGTTCCCAGATTCTGATCTAGTATTTGGAACATTACAGTCTATTGTTCTCAGATTCTGAACGATTATTGGAACATGAGAGTGTGTTTTTCTCAGATTCTGATTCATTGTTGGAACACTACAGTCTATTGTTTTCAGATTCTGATCCAGTATTGTAACATTGCAATCTATTGTTCCCAGATTCTGATCCATAATGGAACATTATGCAATCCAGTGGAGTGCCCCAGGGATCTGTTCTGGGACCCTTGCTGTTTGTCATTTTCATAAATGACCTGGATGAGGAAGTGGAGGGATGGGTTGGTAAGTTTGCTGACGACACCAAGGTAGGTGGTGTTGTGGATAGTTTGGAGGGATGTCAGAAGTTGCAGCGAGACATAGATAGAATGCAAGACTGGGCGGAGAAGTGGCAGATGGACTTCAACCCGGATAAGTGTGTGGTGATCCATTTTGGCAGATCCAATGGGATGAAGCAGCAGTATAATATGAAGGGTACCATTCTTAGCAGTGTAGAGGATCAGAAGGACCTTGGGGTCCGGGTCCATAGGACTCTTAAATCGGCCTCGCAGGTGGAGGATGCGGTCAAGAAGGCGTACGGCGTACTGGCCTTCATTAATCGAGGGATTGAGTTTAGGAGTCGGGAGATAATGCTGCAGCTTTATAGGACCCTGGTTAGACCCCACTTGGAGTACTGCGCGCAGTTCTGGTCACCTCATTACAGGAAAGATGTTGAAGCCATTGAAAGGGTGCAGAGGAGATTTACAAGGATGTTGCCTGGATTGGGGGGCATGCCTTATGAGGATAGGTTGAGGGAGCTTGGTCTCTTCTCCCTGGAGAGACGAAGGATGAGAGGTGACCTGATAGAGGTTTACAAGATGTTGAGGGGTCTGGATAGGGTGGACTCTCAGAGGCTATTTCCAAGGGCTGAAATGGTTGCTACGAGAGGACACAGGTTTAAGGTGCTGGGGGGTAGGTACAGGGGGGATGTCAGGGGTAAGTTTTTCACTCAGAGGGTGGTGGGTGAGTGGAATCGGCTGACGTCGGTGGTGGTGGAGGCAAACTCGTTGGGGTCTTTTAAGAGACTTCTGGATGAGTACATGGGATTTAATGGGATTGAGGGCTATAGATAGGCCTAGAGGTGGGGATGTGATCGGCGCAACTTGTGGTCCGAAGGGCCTGTTTGTGCTGTGGCTTTCTATGTTCTATTACAGTGTATTGTTCTCAGATTCTGTTCCAGCATTGGAACATTACAGTCTATTCTTATCAGATTCTCATCAAGTATTGGAACATTGCAGTCTATTTTTCTCAGATGCTGATCCATTATAGGAACAGCCCTCATTCTGGTCCATTATTTGAACATTGCAGTCTATTGTTCTCAGTTTCTGATCAATGATTGGAACATTACAATCTGTTGTTCTCAAATTCTGATCCAGTATTGGAACATTGCATTCCATTGTTCTCAGATTATAATCCTTTATTGGAACATTACAGTCCATTGTTCTCAGATTCTGATCCAATATTGGAACATTGCAGTCTCTTTTTCTCAGATTCTGATCCATTATTGGAACATTGCAGTCTATTCTTCTCAGATTCTGATCCAGTATTGGAATATTACAGTCTATTGATCACAGATTCTATTTTTCTCAGATTCTAATCCATTATAGGAACAACTCGGACCATGGTTCCCACATTCTGATCCAGTATTGGAACTTTGCAGTCTATTATTCTCAGATTCTGAACCAGTATTGGAACATTTCAGTCTATTGTTTAGATTCTGATCAATCATTGGAACATTACAGTGTTGTTCTCAAATTATTTTCCATTATTGGAACATTACGGTCTGTTCTCAAATTCTGATCCAGGATTGGAACGTGACAGTCTTTTGTTCTCAGATTCTGATCCATTATTTGAAAATTGCAGTCTATTTTTCTCAAGTTCTGAACCAGGATTGGAACATTACAGCCTCTTGTTCTCAGAGTCCAATCGATTATTTGAACGTTGCAGTGTATTGTTCTCAGATTATGAACCAGTGTTGGAACATTGCAGTCTATTGTTCATAGAGTCTGATCCATTATTGGAAAATTGCAGTCTATTTTTCTCAGATTCTGAACCAGTATTTGAACATTGCAGCCTATTGTTCTCAGAGTCCGATCCATTATTCGAACATTGCAGTGTATTGTTCTCAGATTCTGATCCACTATTGGAACATGACAGTCTATTTTTCTCAGATTCTGATCCAGTATTGTAAAATCCCGGTCTCTTGTTCCCAGATTCTAATCCAGTATTGGAATATTACAGCCTATATTTTTCAGATTCTGATCCATTATTGGAACATTGCAGCCTACTGTTCTCAGATTCTGATCCAGTATTGGAACATTGCAGTCTATTTTTCTCAGATTCTGATCCAGTATTGTAAAACCCTGGTCTATTCTTCCCAAATTCTAATCCAGTATTGGAAAATTACAGCCTATAGTTTTGAGATTCTGATCAATTATTGGAACATCCCGGTCTATTGTTCCCAGATTCTGATCCAGTATTGGAACTTTGCAGTCTATTGATCTCAGATTCCGATAAAGTAAATATGAGAGTGTATTTTTCTCAGCTTCTGATTCATTATTGGAACATTGCAGTCTATTGATTTCAGATTCTGATCCAGTATTGAAACATTGTAGTCTATTGTCCATTGTTTCCAGATTCTGATCCATTATTGGAACATAACAGCCTATTGTTCCCAGATTGTGATCCATTATTGGAACATTACGGTCTGTTATTCTCAGATTCTGTTCCATTATTGGAAAATTGCAGTCCATTTGTCTCAGATTCTGAACCAGTATTGGAAAATTATAGTCTATTGTTTTCAGATTCTGATCCAGTATAGGAACATTACAGTCTATTGTTCACAGATACTGATCCTTTATTGGAACATTACAGTCGATTGTTCTCAGATTCTGATCGATTATTGGAATATCCCTTTCCATTGTTCCCAGACTCTGAACCAGAATTGGAACATTACAGTCTAATATTCTCCGATTCTGTTCCAGTATTTGAACATTGAAATCGAATACTCTCAGATTCTGATCCATTATTCGAACATTGCAGTCGAATATTCTCAGATTCTGATCCAGTATTGGAACATTACAGTTTATTGTTCTCAGAATCTGAGCCTGTATTAGAACATTGCACTAATTTGTTCTCAGATTCAGATCAATTATTGGAACATTACAGTCTGTTGTTCTCAAATTCTGCAAAGTTTCAATTCTGAATCAGAATGTGTGAACAACGGTCCGGGGTTGTTCCTATAATGGGTCAGAATCTGAGAGAAATAGACTGCAATGTTCCAATACTGGATTGAATACTGGATTCCAATACTGGATCAGAATCTGAGAACAACAGACTGTAATGTTCCAATAATGTATCAGAATCTGCGAACAATAGAAATGGATGTTCCATTAATGGATCAGAATCTGAGAACAATAAACTGCAATGGTCCAATCCTGGATCAGAATCTGAGAACAATAGACTGCAATGGTCCAATTCTGGATCAGAATCTGAGAACAAGACACTGCAAAGTTCCAATATTGGATCAGAATCTGGGAACAATAGACCGGGATGTTCCAATAATGGATCAGAATCTGAGATAAATAGGCTACAAGGTTTCAATACTGGATCAGAATCTGAAAACAATAGACTGCAATGTTCCAATAATGGATCAGAATCGGAGAACCAAAAGTTGTAATCTTCCAATAATGGATTAGAAAGTGGGAACAATAGACAGGGCTCAATACTGGATCCGAACCTGTGAACAATAGAATGTAATATTCCAACACTGGATCAGAATCTGAGAGCAATAGACTGCAATGTTCGAATACTGGATCAGAATCTGTGAACAATACACTGCAATGTTCCAATAATGGATCAGAATCTGAGGTCAATAGACAGCAAAGTTTCAATACTGGATGAGAATCTGAGAATAATAGATTGTAATGTTTCAATAAAGCATCATAATCTGAGAACAACACACTGTAATGTTCCAATAATTCATCTGAATCTGGGAACACGGGACCGGGATGTGGCAATGACGGATCCGAATCTGAAATCAGTCGACTATTCTGATCCAATACTGGATGAGAATCTGAGAACAATCGACTGCAATGTTCGAATACTGGATCGAACTCTGAGAACAATCGGCTGTAATACAAAGAACAAAGAACAGTACAGCACAGGAAACGGGCCCTTCGGCCCTCCAAGCCTGTGCCGCTCCTTGGTCCAACTAGACCAATCGTTTGTATCCCTCCATTCCCAGGCTGCTCATGTGACTATCCAGGTAAGTCTTAAATGATGTCAGCGTGCCTGCCTCCACCACCCTACTTGGCAGCGCATTCCAGGCCCCCACCACCGTCTGTGTAAAAAACATCCCTCTAATATCTGAGTTATACTTCGCCCCTCTCACCTTGAGCCCGTGACCCCTCGTAAACGTCACTTCTGATCTGGGAAAAAGCTTCCCACCGTTCACCCTATCTATCCCCTTCATATTCTTCTACACCTCTATTAGATTTCCCCTCATTCTCCGTCTTTCCAGGGAGAACAACCCCAGTTTACCCAATCTCTCCTCATAGCTAAGACCCTCCATACCAGGCAACATCCTGGTAAACCTTCTCTGCACTCTCTCCAATGCCTCCACGTCCTTCTGGTAGTGCGGCGACCAGAACTGGACGCTGTACTCCAAATGTGGCCTAACCAGCGTTCTATACAGCTGCATCATCACACTCCAGCTTTTATATTCTATACCCCGTCCTATAAAGGCAAGCATACCATATGCCTTCTTCACCACCTTCTCCACCTGTGTTGCCACCTTCAAGGATTTGTGGACTTGCACACCTAGGTCCCTCTGTGTTTCTATACTCCTGATGACTCTGTCATTTATTGTATAACTCCTCCCTACATTATTTCTTCCAAAATGCATCACTTCGCATTTATCCAGATTAAACTCCATCTGCCACCTCTCCGCCCAATTTTCCAGCCTATCTATATCCTGCTGTATTGCCCGACAATGCTCTTTGCTATCCGCAAGTCCAGCCACCTTCGTGTCATCCGCAAACTTGCAGATTCCACCAGTTACACCTTCTTCCAAATCATTTATATATATCACAAATAGCAGAGGTCCCAGTACAGAGCCCTGCGGAACACCAGTGGTCACAGACCTCCAGCCGGAAAAGGACCCTTCGACCACTACCCTCTGTCTCCTATGGCCAATGTTCCAATCCTGGTTCACACTGTGAGAAAATAGTGTGCAATTTCCCAATAATGGATCAGAATCCGAGAACAATACATTGCGCTGTTCCAATACTGGATCAGAGTCTGAGAACAATAGGCTGCAATGTTCCAATAATGGATCAGGATCTGAGAACAATAGACTGGGATGTTCCAATACTGGATCAGAATTTCAGAACAACAGACTGTAATATTCCAATAAGTGATTGAATCTGAGAACAATAGACTGTAATGTTCCAATCATTGAGCAGAATCTGAGAACAATAGATTGTAATGTTCCCATACTGGTTCAGATTCTGAGAACAAGAGACTGCAATGTTCCAATACTGGATCAGAAACGGAGAATATTAGACTGTAATGTTCCAATTCTGGTTCAGAGTCTGGGAACAATGGAAAGGGATGTTCCAGTAATGGATCCGAATCTGAGACCAATATACTGTAATGTTGCAATGCTGGATCAGAATCTGAGAACAATAGACTGTAATGTTCCAATAATGGATCAGAATCTGAGAACAATAGACTGTAATGTTCCAATACTGGATTGGAATCTGAGAACAATAGACTTTAAATTTCCAATACTGGATCAGAGTCTGGGAACAATAGAAACGGATGTTCCATTAATGCAGCAGAATCTGAGAAAAAGAAACTGCAAGTTCCAATACTGGATCAGAATGTGGGAACAATGGTCCTGTTTGTTCCAATACTGGAGCAGAATCTGAGAACAATAGACCGCAATGTTAGAATAATTGAACAGAATCTGAGAATAGTAGACTGCAATGTTCCAATAATGGACCAGAATGTGGGAACAATGGTCCGGGCTGCTCCTATAATGGATCAGAATCTGAGAAAAATAGACTGCAATGTTCCAATACTGGATCAGATTCTGAGAACAATACACTGTAATGGTCCATTATGAATCAGAATCTGGGAACAATAGATTGCAATGGTCCAATACTGGATCAGAATCTGAAAACAATAGACTGTAATTTTCCAATACTGGATCAGAATCTGAGAAAAATAGACTGCAATGTTCCAATACTGGATCAGAATCTGAGAACAATACACTGTAATGGTCCATTATGAATCAGAATCTGGGAACAATAGATTGCAATGGTCCAATACTGGATCAGAATCTGAAAACAATAGACTGTAATTTTCGAATACTGGATCAGAATCTGAGAACAATAGACTGCAATGTTCCAATAAAGGATCATAATTTGAGAACAACACTGTAATCTTTCAATCATTGATCAGAATCTAAACAATAGACTGAAATGTTCCAATACTGGATCAGAATCTGAGAACAATGAACCGGGATATTACAATGATGGATCAGAATCTGAGATCATTAGACTGTAATGTTCCAATGCAAGATCAGAATCTGAGAACAATACACTGCAATGTTCGAATAATGGATCGGACTCTGAGAATAATAGACTGCAATTTTCCAATAATGGATCAGAATCTATGAACAATAAACCGCAATGTTCCAATCCTGGATCAGAACCTGAGAACAGTAGACGGCAATGTTCCAATAAAGGATCAGAATCTGAGAACAACAAAGACTGTAATGTTCCACTCATTGATCAGATTCTGAACAATAGACTGTATTGTTGCAATACTGGATCAGAATCTGAGAAAAAGAGATTACAATGTTCCAATAAAGGATCAGAATTTGAGAACAACAGAATGTAATGTTCCAATCATTGATCAGAATCTGAACAATAGACTGGAATTTTCGAACACTGGATCAGAATCTTAGAACAATTGACCAGGATTTTACAATGATGGATCAGAATCTGAGATCAATCGGCCGTAATGTTCAAATACTGGAGGAGAATCTGAGAACAATAGACCGCAATGTTAGAATAATTGAACAGAATCTGAAAACAATAGACTGCAATGTTCCAATAATGGATCAGAATCTGAGATCAACAGACTGTAATGTTCCAATCATTGATCAGAATCTGAACAATAGACTGTAATGTTCCAATAATGGATCAGAATCTGAGATCAACAGACTGTAATGTTCCAATCATTGATCAGAATCTGAACAATAGACTGTAATATTCCAATAATGGATCAGAATCTGAGATCAACAGACTGTAATGTTCCAATCATTGATCAGAATCTGAACAATAGACTGTAATGTTCCAATACTGGATCAGAATCTGAGATCAATCGACTGCAGAGTTTCAATAATGGATCAGAATCTGAGAGCAATAGACTGTACTGTTCCAATAAAGGATCATAATCTGAGATCAGGAGAGTGCAATGTTAGAATAATTGAACAGAATCCGAAAACAATAGGCTGCAGTGTTCAACACTGGGTCAGAATCTGAGAACAATCGAACATAGAATACAGAAGCATAGAAAACTACAGCACAAAACAGGCCCTACGGCCCCACAAGTTGTGCCGAACATATCCCTACCTTTTCGGCCTATCTATAACCGTCCATCCTATTAAGTTCCATGTACTCACCCAGGAGTCTCTTAAAAGACCCTATTGAGTTTGCCTCCACCACCACTGACGGCAGCCGATTCCATCTGCCCACCACCCTCTGTGTGAAAAACTTCCCCCTAACATTTCCCCTGTACATACCCCCCAGCACCTTAAACCTGTGTCCTCTCGTAGCAGCCATTTCCACCCTGGGAAAAAGCCTCTGAGAGTCCACCCGATCTATGCCTCTCAACATCTTATATACCTCTATTAGATCTCCTCTCATCCTACGTCTCTCCAAGGAGAAAAGTCCGAGCTCCCTCAGCCCATCCTCATAAGGCATGCCACTCAATCCAGGCAACATCCTTGTAAATCTCCTCTGCACCCTTTCAATCTTTTCCACATCCTTCCTGTAATGAGGCGACCAGAACTGAGCACAGTACTCCAGGTGGGGTCTGACGAGGGTCTTATATAGCTGCATTATTATCACCGGCCTCCTAAACTCAGTCCCTCGATTGTTAAAGGCCAGCACACCATACGCCTTCTTAACCACCTCCTCGACTTGCAGGGCCGATTTTAGAGTCATATGGACCCGGACCCCAAGATCCTTCTGATCCTCTACAGTACTAAGAGTCTTTCCCTTTTTATTGCACTCCTTCATCCCATTTGACCTGCCAAAATGGACCACTACGCATTTATCTGGGTTGAAGTCCATCTGCCACTTCTCCGCCCAGTCTTGCATCCTATCTATGTCCCTCTGTAACTTCTGACATCCCTCCAGACTATTCACAACCCCACCAACCTTCGTGTCATCGGCAAACATACCAACCAATCCCTCTGCTTCCTCATCCAGGTCATTTCTGAAAATTACAAACAGCAAAGGTCCCAGAACAGACCGACCTCCATTTAGAAAAAGACCCAACCATATAGAGTCTGGGAACAATGGAAAGTGATGTTCCAATAGTGGATCAGAATCTGAGAACAATATACTGAATTGTTCCAATACTGGATCGAAATCTGAGAACAATAGACTGCAATGGTCCAATAATGGATCAGAATCTGAGAAAAATAGACTGCAATGTTCCAATACTGGATTGGAATCTGAGGACAATAGAAATGGCTGTTCCATGAATGGATCAGAATCTGAGAACAATACACTGTAATGTTCCAATACTGGATTAGAATCTGAGTGAAATAGGCTGCAATGTTCCAATAATGGATCAGAATCTGAGAACAATAGACTGGGATGTTCCAATAATGGATGAGAAGCTGGAAACAATGGACGGGATGTTCCAATAATGGATAGGATTCGAAGAACAATACACTGTAATGTTCCAATACTGGATCAGAACGTGAGAACAGTAGACTGCAATGTTCCAATAATTGATCAGAATCTGAGAACTATAGGCTGTAATGTTACAATACGGACTAGAATCTGAGAAAAATACACTGTCATGTTCTATTACTGGATCAGAATCTGAGAACAATAGACTGCAATGTTCAAATAATGGATCAGAATCTTAAGAACAATAGTCTCTAACATTCCAATAATGAATCGGAATCTCAGATCAATAGACGGCAATGTTTCAAATCTGGATCAGAATCTGAGAACAAGAGACTGCAATGTTCCAATACTGGATCAGAATCTGAGAACAATAGACTGTAATTTTCTAATTATGGATCAGAATCTGAGAACAATAGACTGAAATGTTCCAATACTGGACCAGAATCTGAGAACAATAGACTGAAATCTTCCAACACTGGATCAGAATCTGAGAACAATAGGCTGTAATGTTCTAATTATGGATCAGAATCTGAGAACAATAGACTGAAATGTTCCAATACTGGAACACAATCTGAGAACAATAGACTGAAATCTTCCAACACTGGATCATAATCTGAGAACAATGCTCTGTAATATTCCAATACTGGATCAGAATTTGAGAACAACAGACTGCAATGTTCCAAGAACGGATCAGAACCTGAGAACAATTGGCGGCATGGTAGCACAATGGTTAGCACTGCTGCTTCACAGCTCCAGGGTCCCGGGTTCGATTCCCGGCTCGGGTCACTGTCTGTGTGGAGTTTGCACATTCTCCTCGTGTCTGAGTGGGTTTCCTCCGGGTGCTCCGGTTTCCTCCCACAGTCCAAAGATGTGCGGGTTAGGTTGATTGGCCAGGTTAAAAAAAATTGCCCCTTAGAGTCCTGGGATGTGTAGGTTAGAGGGATTAGCGGGAAAAATATGTGGGGGTAGGGCCTGGGTGGGATTGTGGTCGGTGCAGACTCGATGGGCCGAATGGCCTCCTTCTGCACTGTAGGGTTTCTATGAATTCTATGAATAGACTGCAATGGACTGTAATGTTCCAATAAAGGATCCTAATCTCAGAAAAAAGAGGGTAATGTTTCAATAATTGATCAGAATCTGAGAACAATACTCTGTAAGGTTCAAATACGGGATCAGAATCTGAGAACAAAAGACGGTAATGTTTCATTAATTGATCAGAATCTGAGAACAATGGACTGTAATGTTCCAATAATGGATCAGAATCTTAGAACAAGAGACTGCAATGTTCGAATATTGGATCAGAATCTGAGAACAACAGACTGGAATGTTGCACTAAAGGATCAGAATCTGAGAACAATACAGTGTAATGTTCCAATACTGGATTTGAATCTGAGAACAATAGACTGCAATGTTCCAATACTGGTTCAGAATCTGAGAAAAATAGACTGCAATGTTCCAATACTGGATTGGAATCTGAGAACAATAGAAATGGATGTTCCATGAATGGATCAGAATCTGAGAACAATACAATGTAATGTTCCAATACTGGATTGGAATCTGAGAACAATAGAAATGGATGTTCCATGAATGGATCAGAATCTGAGAACAATACACTGTAATGTTCCAATACTGGATTAGAATCTGAGAGAAATAGACTGCAATGTTCCAATAATGGATCAGAATCTGGGAACAATAGACTGGGATGTTCCAATAATGGATGAGAAGCTGGAAACAATGGACCGGGATGTTCCAATAATGGATAGGATTCGAAGAATAATACACTGTAATGTTCCAATACTGGATCAGAACCTGAGAACAGCAGACTGCAAAGTTCCAATAATTGATCAGAATCTGAGAACTATAGGCTGTAATGTTACAATACGGACTAGAATCCGAGAACAATACACTGTCATGTTCTAATATTGGATCAGCATCTGAGAACAATAGACTGCAATGTACAAATAATGGATCAGAATCTTAGAACAATAGTCTCTAACATTCCAATAATGAACCACAATCTCAGATCAATAGACGGCAATGTTTCAAAACTTGATCAAAATCTGAGAACAAGAGACTGCAATGTTCCAATACTGGATCAGAATCTGGGAACCATAGACATGGATTTAATAATACCGGATCAGAATCTGAGAACAATGGACTGCAATGTTCCAATAAAGGATCCTAATCTGACAACAAAGGACGGTAATGTTTCAATAATAGATCAGAATCTGAGAACAATGGACTGTAACGTTTCAATAAAGGATCATAATCTGAGAACAGTACTCTGTAAAGTTCCAATACGGGATCAGAATCTGAGAACAAAAGATGTTTCAATAATTGTTCAGAATCTGAGGACAATGGACTGTAATGTTCCAATAAAGGATCATAATCCGAGAACAAAGGACATTAATGTTCCAATATTGGATCAGAATCTGAGAACAATACTCTGTAATGTTGCAATACTGGATCATAATCTGAGAACAACAGACGGCAATGTTCGAATACTCGATCGGACTCTGGGAACAATAGGCTGTAATGTTCCAATTCTGGTTCAGAATCTGAGAAAAATAGACTGCAATTTTCCTGGAATGGATCAGAATCTGAGAACAATAGACTGGATTGTCCCAATATTGGTTCAGAACCGGAGAAAAACAGACTGCAATTTTCCAATAATGGGTCAGAATCTGAGAACAATGGAATGAAAATTTCCAATAATGGAGCAGAATCTGGAAACAGTGGTCCTGGATGTTCTACTACTGGCTCAGAAGCAGAGCACTATAGGCTGCAATGTTCCAATACTGGATCAGAATCAGAGATCAATATATATAAATGATTTGGAAGAAGGTGTAACTGGTGTAATCAGCAAGTTTGCGGATGACACGAAGATGGCTGGAATTGCGGATAGCGAAGAGCATTGTCGGGCAATACAACAGGATATAGATAGGCTGGAAAATTGGGCGGAGAGGTGGCAGATGGAATTTAATCCGGATAAATGCGAAGTGATGCATTTTGGAAGAAATAATGTAGGGAGGAGTTATACAATAAATGGCAGAGTCATCAGGAGTATAGAAACACAGAGGGACCTAGGTGTGCAAGTTCACAAATCCTTGAAGGTGGCAACACAGGTGGAGAAGGTGGTGAAGAAGGCATATGGTATGCTTGCCTTTATAGGACGGGGTATAGAGTATAAAAGCTGGAGTCTGATGATGCAGCTGTATAGAACGCTGGTTAGGCCACATTTGGAGTACTGCATCCAGTTCTGGTCGCCGCACTACCAGAAGGACGTGGAGGCATTGGAGAGAGTGCAGAGAAGGTTTACCAGGATGTTGCCTGGTATGGAGGGTCTTAGCTATGAGGAGAGATTGGGTAGACTGGGGTTGTTCTCCTTGGAAAGACGGAGAATGAGGGGAGATGTAATAGAGGTGTACAAAATTATGAGGGGTATAGATAGGGTGAACAGTGGGAAGCTTTTTCCCAGGTCGGAGTTGACGATCACGAGGGGTCACGGGCTCAAGCTGAGAGGGGCGAAGTATAACTCAGACATCAGAGGGACGTTTTTTACGCAGAGGGTGGTGGGGGCCTGGAATGCGCTGCCAAGTAGGGTGGTGGAGGCAGGCACGCTGACATCGTTTAAGACTTACCTGGATAGTCACATGAGCAGCCTGGGAATGGAGGGATACAAACGATTGGTCTAGTTGGACCAAGGAGCGGCACAGGCTTGGAGGGCCGAAGGGCCTGTTTCCTGTGCTGTACTGTTCTTTGTTCTTAATACACTGTCAATTTCCAATACGGCATCAGAATCTGGGTACAATAGACCGGGATGTTCCAATACTGGATCAGAATCTGAGAACAACAGACTGCAATGTTCGAATAATGGATCGGACTCTGAGAACAATAGGCTGTAATGTTCCAATCCTGGTTCAGAATCTGAGAAAAATAGACTGCAATTTTCCTGTAATGGATCAGAATCTGAGAACAATAGACTGTAATGTTCTAATACTGGTTCAGAATCTGAGAACGATAGACTGGAATGCTCGAATACTGGATCAGGATCTGAGAACAAGAGAGTGTAATGTTCCAATGCTGGATCAGAGTCAGGGAACAATGGACTGGGATGTTCCAATAGTGCAGCAGAATCTGAGAACAATACACTGTAATGTTCCAATACAGGATCAGAATCTGAGAACAATAGACTGTAATGTTGGAACATAAGAACGTAAGAAGTAGGAGCAGGAGTAGGCCATCTAGCCCCTCAAGCCTGCTCCGCCATTCAATAAGATCAAGGCTGATCTGATAGTGGGTTTAGTTCCACTTACCCGCCCGCTCCCCATAACCCTTAATTCCCTTATGGTTAAAAATCTATCTATCTGTGACTTAAACACATTTAACGAGGTAGCACCGACTGCTTCATTGGGCAGAGAATTCTAAAGATTCACTACGCTCTGATAGAAGAAGTTCCTCCTCAACTCTGTTCTAAATTGACTCCCCCATATTTTGAGGCTATGCCCCCTAGTTCTTGTTTCCATTGTAAGTGGAAATAACCTCACTTCTACTACCCTGTCTAGCCCCTTCATTATCGTTTATGTCTCCACAAGATCTCCCCTCAACCTTCTAAACTCCAATGAGTACAGGCCCAGTCTACTGAACCTCTCCTCATAAGCTGACACCCTCATCTCCGGAATCGACCTGGTGAACCTTCTCTGTTCCCCCTCCAAAGCTAATATATCCTTTCTTAAATAAGGGGACCAAAACTGTACACAGTACTCCAGTTGCGGCCTCACCAGTACCCTGTACAGTTGCAGCATGACCTCCCTGCTTTTATACTCCATCCCTCTCACCATAAAGGCCAACATTCCATTTGCTTTCTTGATCACCTGCTGCACCTGCAAACTGAGTTTTTGTGATTCATGCACAAGGACCCCCAGGTCCCTCTGCACAGCAGCATGTTGTAATTCTTCACCGTTTAAATAAGAGTACATTTTACAATTATTCCTTCCAAAGTGGATAGCCTCACACTTAACAACGTTATACTCCATCTGCCAGATCCTTGCCCACTGACTTAGCCTATCCAAATCTCTCTGCAGACTCTCTTTGTCCTCCACGCAATTTGCTTTCCCACTCATCTTTGTGTCATCCGCAAACTTTGTTACCCTACACTCGCTCCCCTCCTTCAGATCCTCGATGTATATGGTAAATAGTTGAGGCCCCAGCACCGATCCCTGCGGCACGCCATTAGTCATTGATTGCCAACCGGAAAAGCACCCATTTATTCCGACTCTCTGCTTTCTGTTAGATAGCCAATCCTCAATCCACGCTAACACTTAATCCCCAACTCCGTGTACCTTTATCTTATGCAGCAACCTTTTGTGAGGCACCTTATCGAATGCCTTCTGGAAATCTATTTACACAACATCCACCGGTTCCCCTCTGTCAACTGCACTCGTCGCATCCTCAAATAATTCCAGTAACTTAGTCAAACATGGCTTTCCCTTCAAAAATCCATGCTGCGTCTGCTTGATTGAACCATTCTTTTCCAGGTGTCCTGTTATTTCTTCCTTAATGATAGATTCCAGCATTTTCCCAACTACGGATGTTAAGCTAACCGGCCTGTAGTTACCTGCCTTTTGTCTACCTCCTATTTTAAACAGTGGCGTTACATTAGCTGTTTTCCAATCAGCTGGCACCTCCCCAGAGTCCAGTGAATTTTGATAAATTACAACTGATGAATTTGCTATTGCTTCTGCCGTTTCTTTTAGAACCCCGGGATGCATTCCATCCGGACCAGGGGACTTGTCTACCTTTAGTCCCATTAGCCTTCCCAGCACGACCTCTTTAGTAATAGTGATCGTTTTAAGGTCCTCACCCCCGACAGTCCCGGGTAAGGGCAGAAGTTGTTTTTTGTAGTTTAGTTAGGGCATCATGATCGGCATAGGTTTGGAGGGCCGAAGGGCCTGTTCCTGTGCTGTACTTTCCCTTGTTCTTAGTTGATTATTGATGACCTTGGATGACACCCTCAGGATGTAGTCTCCTTAACTGACAACTTTGCTTCCATTATCATCAAAATGGTCTCTCGAATGGACCCTGAGGAAGGGTCACACAGACGTGAAACATTGGCTCTCTTCTCTCTCCACAGATACTGTCAGACCTGCTGAGATCTCCCAGCATTTTCTGTTTCTGTATTCATTTACTGACTCCATTTGCTTTCATTCCCACGCAGCGTTCTCCTGTTCAGTTGACATGTAAATGTTGAGATGTTCAGCAAACTGCTGGTTAATTCCGGGAAATATTAAGGCAAGTCCCCGAAAAATACATCATTCCTCAATCCATCTCGCGTCAGCTCCCCCATCCTTAACGTCTCTCATATACATTGCAACAACCCTTTCTTCATCCTCGCCAAGACTTTCGTCACCTTGGCTCATTCCTGTGCCAGGTCACAAGCTCCGCATGAAGCCAAGAGCCGGAGAACCAGTTGGGAGCAGCACACTTGTTTATAAAGCGAGAATTCACAATACAGGAGACGCTGAGGTTGAGAATTTACCATAATGTGGACGTTCCAGAGCATCATCCTTCTGTTTGGATTGCTGGATACAGTCATGGGGGAGGAGGGACTTCGAGGGCCGAAGGGCCTGTTCCGGTGCTGTACTTTCCTTTGTTCTTTGTATGTATGGATGGCATGGTGACACAATCGTTAGCACTGCTGCCTCACTGTGCCAGAGACCCGGGTTTGATCCCCGGTTTGGGTCACTGCCTGTGCGCAGTCTGCACGTTCTCCCCATGTCTGCATGGGTTTCCTCCGTGTGCTCCGGTTTCCTCCCACAGACCAGAAGACGTGCTGTTTAGTTCCATTGATCATGCTAAATCCTCCCTCAGTGTACCCGAACAGGCGCCGGAGTGTGGCAACTAGGAGATTTTCCCAGTAACTTCATTGCACTGTTAATGTGAGCCGACTTGTTACATGAATAAATAAGCTTTAGAAACTTGATCAGCGCTGTGTGAAAAGCAGTGAATGCCTGACTTACACCATTGTATCAGTAACATTCTCAAAGGGGCCACACAGCGCCAGGGATCCTGGTTCAAATCCGACCCTTGTGTGGAGTCCGCACATTCTCCCCGTGTCTGCATGTGTTTCCTCCAGGTGCTCCACTTTCCTCCCACAGTCCAAAGATGTGCACGTTGGGTGCATTGGCCGTGCTAAAAATTGCCCGTTATTGTCAGGGAGACTATCAGGGTGGATGCGTGGGGTTACGGAAATAGGGCCTGGGTGGGGTTGTGGTCAGTACAGACTCATCATAAATTGTATCACAGAAACCCAACAGTGCAAAAGAGGCCATTCGGCCCATCGAGTCTGCACCAACAAGAATCCCACCCAGGCCCTATCTCCATAACCCCACATAATTACCCCACCAACACCTCGAACCGACACATTCCGGGACACGAAGGGGAAATTTAGCCTATAATTCACCCCACTGACAGCCTGAATAAATTGCAATTATATTGTATCTTTAATGTAATGAAACAGACCGGAATGAAAAACATGAAACTTATTTCTGAACTGAATTTCTCATCACAATGAAACACTATTTTCATTGAAAATTGGGGATGAAGTGGAAATGATCGAGAGCTTCAGGTTTCTTGGTGTCCAGATCACCAACAACCTGCCCTGATCCCCCCACAACGATGCAAAAGTTAAGAAAACCCACCGGTGCCTCTACTTTCTCAGGAGGCTAACGACATTTGGCATATCAGCTACGACTCTCACCAACTTTTACAGATGCACCATAGAAAGCATTCTTTCTGGTTGTATCACAGCTGGGTCTGGCTTCTGCTCTGTCCAAGGCTGCAAGAAACTATAAAGGGTTGTGAACGAAGCCTCGTCCATCACTCAAACCAGCCTCCCACCCATTGACTCTGTCTACACTTCCCACTGCCTCGGGAAAAGCAGCCGGCATAATCATGGACCCCACACACCCCAGACATTCGCTCTTCCACCTTCTTCTGTCGGGAAAAAGATACAAAAGTCTGGGGTCACGTACCAACCGACTCAAGAACAGCTTCTTCCCTGCTGCCGTCAGACTTTTGAATGAACCTACCTTACATTCAGGTAGCCGCATACAACATATAATATATATATTATATAATACTTTATTATTATGTTAAGTTGGTCCTTCTCTCCACCCGAGCCATGACTGTAACACTACATTCTGCACTGTCTCCTTTCCTTTTCTATGAATGGTATGCTTTGTCCGTGTAGCGCACAAGAAACAATGTATTTCACTGTATACTAACACATGTGACAATAATAAATCAAATCAAATCCAATCATTGCTCCTTCTCAGTGCCAGCATTGCAGTGTGTTGTTTGTTTTCTCACCTGTAATTGATTACTCTAATAGGTTGCTCTGCCGAGTCTCAGGAGTGTTTCTGCTGTTCATTAAAGAGAAGACCTTCAGTGTGAGACCTCAGTAAATGGCCATGGTTTATGCCATAGGCAGACACCATCGCTTCTCTCTGAAAACACACTGATCCACTGTCGGTCAAGCTGGAGCCAGTTACTATCCTATTCTCGCTGCCATTGGAGTTCCTGGTCGGTGATTGCAACCGATTAAAATATATTTATTCGTGTCACAAGCGGGCTTACATTAACACTACAATGAAGTTACTGTGAAAATCCCCTAATCACCACACTCCGGTTCCTGTTCGGGAACACTGAGGGAAAATTTAGCATGGCCAATGCACCTAACCAGCACGTCTTTCAGACTGTGGGAGGAAACCAGAGGAAACCCACGCAGACATGGAGAGATCATGCAGAATCCACACAGGCAGTGACACAAGCCGGGAACCGAACCCGGGTCCCTCGCTCTGTGAGGCAGCAGTGCTAACCACTCCGTCACCGCTACACCCTGGTGGGAGGCTTCCTCCCACCACCTCCTAACTTCGGAGAGAGTGAAGTTGCTTCCCCGCAGCAGAATACCTGGGCTGGTGGAACTGCAGTGGTTCCCTCCTGACCAGAGGGACAGCTCACGGGACCACAGACCCGACCAGCGTCTATAGCTGCTGAGGTGTGATGAGGGGTTGCCAGCGATTCGTCTTTGCTGGAATATTATTGTTCAACTTTGTCAATCGGGGTATAGATTACAAAAACGTAGAGGTCATGATGGAGTTGTACAGAGCGTTGGTTTGGCCACAGCTGGAGTACTCTGTGCAGTTCTGGTCGACACATTATAGGAAGGATGTGATTGCACTGGAGGTGGTCCAGAGGAGATTCACCAGGATACTGCCTGGGATGGAACATTTAAGCTATGAAGAGAGGTTGGATAGGTTTGGTTTGTTCTCTCTGGAGCAAAGACTGAGGGGTGACCTGATCGAGGTGTACAAGATTATGAAGGACATGGACAGGGTGGAGAGAGAGCAGCTGTTCCCCTGAGCTGAAGGGTCAGTTACGAGGAGGCAAAATTTAAAAATGAGGTGTGGGAGATTTAGGTGGTATATTATGGACAGTCTTATTAAAATTCCAGTTGGTGAGAATAGTCTTATAAGCACTTTCATAGATAGAACATAGAACAGTACAGCACAGAACAGGCCCTTCGGCCCACAATGTTGTGCCGAGCTTTATCTGAAACCAAGATCATAGAATCATAGAATCCCTGCAGTGCAGAAGGAGGTTATTTGGCCCATCGAGTCTGCACTGACCACATTCCCGCCCAGGCCCTATCCCCATAACCCCACATATTTACCCTGCTACCCCCCTGCTAATTTCTTGTCAATTATCTCTTACAGATGTTGATCGATCAAATTCCAGAAATAATATTCAAGGCAAAACTGCTATCACAATATTCAAGGCAAACCACATGAATTCTGACACTCTTCAACTGCACTGTGGAAATCCAAAATATTCAGAAACGGGGATGTATTTTGAAACATAAATCTTTCTTGGTTTCTGGATGGACACTTCAAGTTTTACAACTTCACTCAGCATAGTGCTAGCCACAGAATATCTCGTCACAGCCGATATCGAGTCACAGAGCAATACAGCACGGAAACAGGTCCTTCGGCCCAAACAGTCCATGCTGACCATGGTGCCCTCCCAGTTGGTCCCAATTGCCCGCGTTCGGTCCATATCCCTCTAATCCTTTCCCTCTATCCAAATGCTTTTTAAATGTTGGTATTGAACTTGCCTCAACCACTTTCTCTGGCAGCTCATTCCATGCACACACCACCCTCTGCGTGAAGAAGTTGCCCCTCAGGTCCGTTTGAAATCTTTCCCCTCTCACCTCTATATATAATCATATAACTCAGCACAGTGACTTTCCTTACATATCCTCCTTCCCTCCCATCCCCCATTTCAATGTCTCTCGCACCTCTTTGAACTCCACTGTTCCAAGATATTAAGATCGTCCAGCTTCGATCAAGAATGGCTGCCTCCCACTTCGGGTAAAACAAAATGTACTAAGGTCCCCTCATTACTGATGAAACCTTTCCAAGTGATAAGAATCTTTTTATCTATGATTCTATGAAAATCCCGCAGAGTATCTGGAGTATTGTGTCCAGTTTTGGTCTCTTTATTTGAGGAAGGATGTTGCTGCATGGGAGGCAGTTCAGAGGAGGTTCACCAGATTGATTCTGGGGGTGAGAGGATTGACGTATGAGGAGAGATTAATCACTTTGGGCTTGTACTCACTGGAGTTCAGAGGGATGAGAGGGGATCTGATGCAGGTATATAAAATTTTAAAAGGGATTGATAAAGTAAATGTAGACCAAATGTTTCCTCTTATGGGGCAATCTCGAACAAGAGGTCACAGGGTATAGGTTGAGAGGCGATAGATTTAAAACTGAGATGAGGAGGAACTACTTCTCGCAGAGGGTGGTGAATTTGTGGAACTCGCTGCCCCAGAGCGCGGGGGAGTCTGAATCATTGAATGGTTTCAGGAAGGAGATGGATATATTTCTAATAAAAAAGGGATTAGGGGGATATGGGGAACAGGTGGGGAGGTGGATTTGAGACCAGGGAGAGATCAGCCATGATCTGATTGAATGACGGATCAGGCTCGAACGGCTGAATTTGCCGACTTCTGCTCTTAATTCCTGTTCCTATGTTATCGAGTCATTGAGGTTTACAGCATGGAAACAGGCCCTTCGGCCCAACCTGTCCGTGCCGCCCAGTTTTTACCTTTAAGCTCGTCCCAATTGCCCACATTTGGCCCATGTCTCTCTATACCCATCGTACCCATGGAACTGACTAAACGCTTTTTAAAATACTAAATTGTACCCCCCTCTCCTACTGCCTCTGGCAGCTTGTTCCAGACATTCACCACACTCTATGTGAAAGAATGCCCCCTCTGGACCCTTCTGAATCTTTATTTTGAGGATTCTGTATTCTGCATCTTTTTTCACAGTGGAACACATCATTTCCATAGCAGGAATAGAGGATAACCAATGGACTTACTCACAAGAGCAAGGAGCTCTCAGTATCTGGAGGTGGAAGTATAAGTATAAGTCGAGGGATTTAAACCATATAACATCGCCAAAACTTAAAGCCGACTTTCGTGCTCTGAAATAGATAACTGCTGATAGAGTAAATGTGCTGTTTTTATTAGTGTCACAAGTAGGTTTACATTAACACTGCAATGTAGTTACTGTGAAAATCCCCTAGTCCAAGCCAGGAATCGAACCCGGGTCCCTGGCACTGTGAGGCAGCAGTGCTAACCACTGTACCACCGTGCTGCCCATTTCAGTTCACCACTCAAAGAACAAAGAACAGTACAACACAGGAACAGGCCCTTCGGCCCTCCAAGCCTGCGCCGATCATAATGCCTGCCAAAACTAAAACCGTATGCACTTACAGAGTCCGTATCCTTCCATTCCCATTCTATTCATGTATTCATCGAGATGCCCCTTAAATGCCGCTATCGTACCTTCTCCCACCACCTCCTCGGGCAGCGCGTTCCAGCCATTCACCACCCGCTGTGTAAAAAACTTGCCTCACAGATCTCCTCTGATCTTTTCCCCACGCACCTTAAACCTATGTCCCCTAGTACTTGACTTTTCTACCCGAGGAAAGAGCCTCTGACTATCCACTCTGTCTATGCCACTCTTGGACAAGGTGTGGAGACAATATTTACAAATCACTGCAGCCTGTAGGGAGATTGAACTCACATCATTGGTAGTATACTGAATCATACCCTTGTCATGTAGGCAAGTGAGTTCACCGCCCTCCACGATGGGGCCAGTTGATGTCATAGATTTGGATTACAACAATCCCATAGCATGCAGCACAAAGAGTCGAGGTGTCCGATTGTGGCTCAGGTTGACAGCCTGGATTGGATAGATAATTCGTCAGCAGGCACGGAACAGTGAATCGGGATACTAAAGCACATTCAGGCTGCTTGGCTGTAACTTATGAAATATTGCAAAAATTTGTATTGGGGATGTCGCTGTTTATGTTTTTTTTATTATTTGTTCGTGGTACATGGGCGTCACTGGCTGGGCCAACATTTATTGCCCATCCCTACTTACTCGAGGGCAGTTGAGAGTCCACCACATTGCTGCGGCTCTGGAGTCACATGTGAGCCAGACCGGGTCCGCACGGCAGATTTCCTTCCCTGAAGGACATTCGTGAACCAGACGGGCTTTTCCGACAGTCGACAATGGTTTCATGGTCATCAGTAGATTCTTAATTCCAGATATTTTTTATTGCATTCAAATTCCATCGTCTGTCGTGGCGGGATTCGAACCCGGGTCCCTGGAACATTAGCTGAGTTTCTGGATTAATAGTCTGGCGATAATACCACTCGGCCAATATATGTCAACAAAATAACTGAAGTTGCTGGGAGTAAGCTACCAGATTTCCAATATGATTCTAAACTAATTGTGAATTAAAGCTATGAGGAGGATTCAAAGGGGCTGCACAGAGATATAGACAATAGAACAGAATGGGGAACAAGTTGGCAGATGGAGGAATAAATTAAATTATTTAATTTTGTGATGATTTGTTTTGATTTGATTTGATTCTTGTCACATGTATTAGTATACAGTGAAAGGTATTGTTTCTTGCACGCTATACAGACAATGCATATTGCACAGTGGTGAGCAGCACAATGGCATGGTGGTTAGCACTGCTGCATCACAGCTCCAGAGAACTGGGTTTGATTCCCGGCTTGGGCCACGGTCTGTGTGGAGTTTTCACATTCTCCCCGTGTCTGCGTGGGTTTCCTCCGGATCTGGTTTCCTCCCACAATCCAAAGGTGTGCGGGTTAGGTGCATTGGCAATGATAAATTGCCCCTTAGTGTCCTGGGATATGTCGGTTAGAGGGATTAGCAGGGTAAATATTTGGGACTATGGGGATAGGACCCGGGTGGGATTGTTGTCAATGCAGACTCGATGGGCCGAATGGCCTCTTTCTTCACTGTAGGGTTTCTATGATTCCAGGGAAAGGAGAGGGTGCTGAATGTTACAGTCATATCTAGGGTGTAGAGAAAGGTCAACTTAATGCGGGGTAGGTCCATTCAAAGGTCTGATGGCAGCAAGGAAGAGGCTGTTCTTGAGTTGGTTGGTACGTGACCTCAGACGGAGGTCACCTGATGGAAGAAGGTGGGAGGGAGAATGCCCGGTGTGTGTGGGGTCCTTGATTATGCCGGCTGCTTTTCCGAGGCAGCGGGAAGTGCAGACAGAGTCAATGGATGGGAGGTGTGGATAGAGATGCGCAAAGAGACATATTTAGAATGTATATCTCTGTGAATGGAAAAGTACTGAAGGACGACAATCGATATGTCGATATATTATCCTGTGAATAGGGAGTCACTGAAATTCTGTATCTCGAGTTTAGATGTTTCCCTGTAGGTGGAGAGGCTGTTAAGGTGCAGGGCACTAATCAAGAAAGGTTGTCTTTAATAAAAATGTTAGTTTAAAAGTTTACTTATTAGTGTCACAAGTAGGCTTACATTAACATTGCAATGAAATTACTGTGACATCTTAGCGTTCAACTGATCTCAACCGTCCAACCTGCTTTGAGCTCAGCTCAAGTCATGCCATGGAATGTAAAGCTGTATAAACTCGATCCGCTTGAAGCCAATGCAAAAACGGAACTGAACCACTGGATTCCATTCAACCCAAAATAATGCAACATTTAACAAGGCAAAACCATCATGTGGCCACCGGGATTTACTGGATGGTTTCAGAATGAGAAATGAGAAGGGAGCCTGACGGACAAAGCATCGTCATGAATAACTCCCGTGCTGTGTTTTTTTTAGCTCCCATGTTTCACAGAATGGCGATGTTTAAAATGAGAAGGAATGTCTTTTTTTATTCCGCACGACATTGTAAATAAGAGATTTTTCGGCCAGATTCCCCCGTTAAAACAGCAATGTCATGATGCTAATTTGCTGTCAACTCAATGATGTGATGCACAGTGTAATGTTTCAGGAATGAATCTTCTGTTTTCTGTTGAGGAACTAGTATACCTTACAATGAGGCTGCTTGAAATATTCAAATCCTGAAATAAAATGCAGTTTCCACGACAGTTTGGCTCATTGTTCTTCAAAGACTTTTACAAAAAGAAGTTTCAACAAATGCCGGAGGTCGAATGTCTCCTTAAGATTTTAAAAATGTTGATAGTTTACAATCGCACTCTGGTCTTCATTTCTCAGAAGGTGATGCTGCTCTAGTTGTTTCCTGTGATATTCAGCTGCAATGAAGCTCGCAGGAAGTGAGTTGATGTCCTCTACAACGGTATCTTCGGTGTTACTGCTGATGCAACTCCTGGATTGATGTTACATCAAGTGCTGAAGCAGATTCTAAGCGCAAACAACAACCATGTCCCGAAAGACCAGCCAGGAAAGAACGTGTTTGTCTGGGAAGGAAAACAGATATAATGTTTCAAATTCACTTCTGTGTTGAACATCAAATCACAGAATCCCTGGAGTGCAGAAGGAGGCTATTCGGCCCATCAAGTCTGCACCGACCACAATCCCACCCAGGCCCTATTCCCATAACCCCACATATCCCTGCTAATTCCCCTGACACGAGGCCAATCAACCTAACCCACACATCTTTGGACTGTGGGAGGAAACCGGAGCACCCGGAGGAAACCCACGCAGACACAGGGAGAATGTGCCAACTCCACACAGTCAGTGATGCGAGACCAGAATTGAACCCGGGTCCCTGGTGCTGTGAAGCAGCAGTGCTAACCACTGTGCCACCGTGCCGCCCCAGATAGTCCACATCTTTTCCCGAAGGTAGGGGACTCCAAAAGTAGAGGACATAGCTTTAAGGTGAGAGGGGAGAGATGCAAAAAGGCCCAGAGGGACAATTTTTTCACACAGAGGGCGGTGAATGTCTGGAAGAAGCTGCCAGAGGCAGTAGCAGAGGCGGATACAATTTTGTCTTTTAAGAAGCATTTAGACAGTTACATGGGTAAGATGGGTAGAGAGGGATATGGGCTAAATGCAGGCAATTGGGAGTAGCTAAGTGGTTAAAAAAGGTGGCATGGACCAGTTGGGCTGAAGGGCCTGTTTCCATGCTGTAAACCTCTCTGACTCTATGACATGGGGGACAACAGTCAGACTCCGCACAGACAGTAACCCAAGCCGGGAAGCGAACCCTGGTCTCTGGCGCTGTGAGGGAGCAGCACTAACCACTGTGTCACCTCGTCTCAGACTATCTGATCTTATTATTGTTGGGTAAACAAATATAGAGAGAGAGAATGAATGATATGAATTAAAAGAGTTTCCATAGCTGGAATCGTGGTCTGTGTGGATGAGCAATCCAAATTAAGATGATTTGCAGAGATACAATTTAAAATTCACATTGTTTTATGACTGCATCATATAACCACGGTTTTGCAAATTATGGGTCTGTGTGAATTATGGAAAAAGCTATTCGATTTCCCATTCATCTGGTTTTCTTGTGGAATTACCTTTCTTTTTACTGAGTTACCTTTTAGATCAACACTAAATCTCAGATCCTGGCAACAAGAAGCTCATTTATTCTTGTTTTCTTTTGAATATTAATGTCTCAAACGGATCAGTAGCGACCGTTTGGTAAATAAGACAACTGCAAATGACTTGCTGGGACTGAAAGGGCTTCACAAAATTGATGGGAGCTTAATTTTCAGTTTATTTTGATTTGACTTATTATTGTCACATTTATTAACATATAATGAAAAGTATTGTTTCTTGCGCGCTTTCCAGACAAAACATAGAGAAGGAAAGGAGAGAGTGCAGAATGTAGTGTGTCACAGTCATAGCTCGGGTGCAGAGAAAGATCAACTAAATGCGAGGTAAGTCAATTCAAAAGTCTGACGGCAGCAGAGAAGAAGCTGTTCTTTAGTCGATTGGTACGTGACCTCAGATTTTTGTATCTTTTTCCCGAAGAAAGAAGGTAGAAGAGAGAATGTCCCGGGTACGTGGGGTCCTTAATAATGCTGGATGCGTTGCCGAGACAGCGGGAAGTATAGACAGAGTCAATGGATGCGAGGCTGGTTTGCGTGATGGATTGGGCTACATTCAAAACCTTTTGTACTTCCTTACAGTCTTGGGCAGAGCAGGAGACATACCAAGCTGTGACCCAACCAGAAAGAATGCATCTGTAAAAGTTATTGAGATTCGTAGCTGTCATGCCTAATTTCCTCAGTCTTCTGAGAAAGTAAAAGGCGTTGGTGGGCTTTCTGAACTATAGTGTCGGCATGTGGGGATCAGGACAGGTTGTTGGTGTTCTGGACACTAAAAACTTGAAGTTCTCTGGAATAGCAGCATTTGATGCACAGTTTGTGATAAATCTTTTAGAATGTGATTTATTGTTTACTGTATCAGACAGGTTCTGATTACATTGCAAGGTCTCAAGCGCCAGTGAATGACTGGGCCACACGGTGACACAATGGTTAGCACTACTGCCTCACAGCACAGGAACCCGGGTTCAATTCCCAACTTGGGTCACTGTCTGTGTGATGTCTGAAAGTTCTCCCCGTGTCTGCGTGGGTTTCCTCGGGGTGCCCAAGCTTCCTCCCACACTTCAAAGATGTGCGAGTTAGGTAGTTTGGCCATGCCTAAATTCCCCCTCAGTGCCAGGGGGCACTAGCAAGGGTAAATAGGGATTACCGGCATGGGGGCTGGGTGGGTTTATGGTCAGTGCAGGCGTGAAGGGCCGAATAGACACCTTCTGCACTGCAATCGGCACGTCTTTCATACTGTGGGAGGAAACCGGAGCACCCGGACAAAACACACGCTGATATGGGGGAGAACATGCAAACTCCACACAGTGACCCAAGCCGGGAATCGAACCTGGGTCCCTGGCGCTGTGAGGTAGCAGTGCTGACCACTGTGCTGCCCCAATGAAGTCCCCAGTGATTTTGCACTCTATGTTTCAAGTATTCTCAAGCTTGAAACAAACTTTGTGAATTATTTTAGTGCTTAATCAATCACCTCACGAATTTATTGGAGGAGATGAATGGCAAAAAGTTCAATGAAGTTTGTTATCCTCACTGTAATATTTAGGGACATATCCTGATACAGAACAAACAGATTTATGTTAAAGTTTGCAGGAAATGATGTTGAAACGAACAATATTTGTGCATTGAGAGGCGTTCAGGTCTTCACATTTAAATATTAACTTTGGTCTTAAAAGAAAACATGTACCCGGATCATTCCAATACAGATAAGATGCTCTGTCAGAGAGTCGGTGCAGACTCGATGGGCCGTAGGGCCTCCTTCTGCACTGCCGTGGGTTCGATGGTTCACGGGAATGCTGTGATCTTGGAATTCAGCATGTATAATGCACTCTTTATGATACATCTCTTAGAATGTGAATCGCTTTTGCGAAGTGAATATGTGCTGGTCACATTGTAGTCTTTTCACACTCCAGTACCAGTCAATTAAAGGAAACTGAGCAGTTTACAGAGATTATGATGCCGTTTATATTTCTTCACTGTCTGTCTGAATGTTGTATCAACAATATTGTGTAATCAGTATTGTGTAAGCAATGTTGTGTAATCAATATTGTGTAATCAACATTGTGTCATCAATGTTGTGTAATCAATGTTGTGTAATCAATGTTGTGTAATCAATATTGTGTAATCAATATTGTGTAATCAAAGTTCTGTAATCAATATTGTGTAATCAAAGCACTGTAATCAATACTGTGTAATCAAAGTTGTGTAATCAATATTCTGAATATTCCGGGGTACAAGTGTTTTAGGCGAGACAGAGGAGGGACCAAAAGAGGTGGGGAAGTTGCAGTATTAGTTTGAGAGCATATTACTGCGGTGCAGAGGGAGGACAATTCAGCGGGGTCGTGTAACGAGTCACTGTGGGTGGAGCTTAGCAACAGGAATGGAGCTGTCACTATGTTGGGGGTATACTGCAGGCCCCCCAACAGCCCAAGGGAAGTGGAAGAATGGAAATGTCAGGAGAGAATGGATATGTGCAGGAAAAATAGGGTTGTTGTCGTGGGAGACTTCAATTTCCCTGGTATAGAATGGAAATCGCGTAGGGCTGGGAGTCTGAATGAGGAGGAATTTGTAAAATGTGTACAGGAAGGTTCTGTGGAACAATATGTAGATCGCCCGACTAGAGAGGGGGCTATACTGGACCGAGTACTGGGGATTGAGCCCGGTCAGGTTTTCAAAGTTTTGGTAGTGGAACATGTGGCAAATAGTGACCACAATTCTGTTAGCTTCAGGATAGTGATGGAAAATGATGAGTGGTGTCCCAAGGGTAAGGTGTTGGATTGGGGGAAGGCTAACTTAAGTGGGATTAGGCAGAAATTGGCAGCTGGTGATTGGGAGAGGCTGTTTGAGGGTAAATCCACATCTGGTATGTGGCAGTCTTTTAAGGAACGGTTGTTAGGGCTACAGGACAAGCATGTGCCTGTAAAAAAGAAGGACAGGAAGGGTCGGATTCGAGAACCATGGATAACCAGGGAAATTGAGGGATTGGTGAAAAAGAAAAGAGTGGCGTACGTTGGTCCAGGCAGCTAAAAACGGAGGGAGCTCTGGAGGAATACAAAGAAAGTAGGAAAGAATTCAAACGAGCAATTAGAAGGGAAAAAAGAGGTCACGAAATGTCCTTGGCAGACAGGATTAAGGAGAATCCCAAGGCATTTTATTCATACGTTCGGAGCAAAAGGGTTGTCAGGGAAAAAAATCGGACCCCTCAGGGACAAAAGTGGGGAATTATGCTTAGAGCCCAAAGAAGTAGGGGAGATCCTAAATGAATACAGTGCGTCGGTACTCACAAAGGAAATGGATGTGTTGACTGGGAGTGTCTCGGCAGGACTGTTGACCCGTTAGAGAAAATCTCCATCACAATGGAGGAAGTGTTAGGTTTTTTAGGGAATATAAAGACTGACAAATCTCCAGGGCCTGATGGAATCTATCCAAGGCTGCTCAGGGAGACGAGAGATGAAATCGCTGGGCCTCTGACGCAAATCTTTGTGTCGTCACTGGACACAGGTGAGGTCCCAGAGGAATGGAGGATAGCTAATGTGGTCCCGTTATTTAAGAAGGGAAGGAAGGATAAAACGGGAAATTATAGGCCGGTGAGCTTGACGTCCGTGGTAGGTAAGTTGTTGGAGAGGATTCTTAGAGATAGGATGTATGTGCATTTAGAAAGGAATAAACTCCTTAACGATAGTCAGCATGGTTTTGTGAGAGGGAGGTCATGCCTCACTAACCTGGTGGAGGTTTTTGAAGAAGTGACGAGAATGGTTGACGATGGAAGGGCCGTGGATGTCGTCTATATGGACTTTAGTAAAGCGTTTGACAAAGTCCCTCATAGTAGGTTGGTGCAAAATGTTGGATCTCACGGGATAAAGGGGGAGTGGCTAGATGGGTGGAGAACTGGCTTGGTCACAGAAGACAGAGGGGTGGTAGTGGAAGGGTCTTTTTCCGGCTCCATGCCTGTGACTAGTGGTGTTCCGCAGGGCTCTGTATTGGGACCTCTGCTGTTTGTGATATATATATATATAAACGATCTGGAAGAAGGTGTAACTGGGGTGATCAGTAACTTTGCGGACGACACGAAAATGGCTGGACTTGCAGATAGTGAGGAACATTGTCAGAGGCTACAGAAGGATATCGATAGGCTGGAAATTTGGGCAAAGAAATGGCAGATGGAGTTCAATCCAGATGAATGCGAAGTGATGCATTTTGGTAGAACTAACGTCGGGGGGAGCTATACGGTAAATGGCAGAACCATAAAGGGTGTACATACGCAGAGGGACCTGGGTGTGCAAGTCCACAGATCCTTGAAGGTGACGTCACAGGTGGAGAAGGTAGTGAATAAGGCATATGGCATGCTTGCCTTCATAGGATGGGGCATAGAGTATAAAAGTTGGGGTCTGATGTTGCAGTTGTATAGAACGTTGGTTCAGCCGCATTTGGAATACTGCACCTAGTTCCGTTCGCCACACTACCAGAAGGACGTGGAGGCTTAAGAGAGAATACAGAGGAGGTTTACCAGGATGTTGCCTGGTATGGAAGGGCTTAGTTATAAGGAGAGATTGGGTAAACTGGGGTTGTTCTCACTAGAAAGACGGAGAATGGGGGGTGACCTAATCGAGGTGTATAAAATTATGAAAGGCAAAGTTAGGGTGAACCATGGGAAGCATTTTCCCAAGTCGGTGGTGACGTTCACGAGGGGTCATAGGTTCAAGGTGAGAGGGGGAAGGTTTAACACGGATATCAGAAGGACGTATTTTACACAGAGGGTGGTGGGAGCCTGGAATGCGCTGCCGGGCAAAGTGGTGGAGGCGGATACACTGGGAACGATTATGACTTATCTGGTTCGCCACATGGACGGAGTGGGAATGGAAGGATACAAAAGAATGGTCTAGTTTGGACCAGGGAGCGGCGTGGACTTGGAGGGCCGAAGGGCTGGTTCCTGTGCTGTTTTGTTCTGTGTTCTTTGTAATATTGTGTAATCAATGTTGTGTAATCATAACTGTGTAATCAATGTTGTGTAATTAATATTGTGTAATCAATGTTGTGTAATCATAACTGTGTAATCAATGTTCTGTAATTAATATTGTGCAATCAATGTTGTGTAATCATAACTGTGTAATCAATGTTGTGTAATTAATATTGTGTAATCAATGTTGTGTAATCCTTATTGTGTAATAAATATTGTGTAATCAATGTTGTGTAATCATAACTGTGTAATCAATGTTCTGTAATTAATATTGTGTAATCAATGTTGTGTAATCATAACTGTGTAATCAATGTTGTGTAATTAATATTGTGTAATCAATGTTGTGTAATCAATTCTGTGTAATCAATATTGTGTAATCAATGTTGTGCAATCCTTATTGTGTAATAAATATGGTGTAATCCTTATTGTGTAATCATTATTGTGGAATCAATATTGTGTAATCCTTATTGTGTAATCAAAATTGTGAATTGAAGGTATTTGACCCAGATTATTTTAACGTGCTTCACTGAACACAGTACTTTAATTTAACAGCAAAGTTCCTTTTCTGACTGTCGATTCTGGGCAGTGGTTCGAAAATCACCATTTTGTTATGAAATAAGGGACCTTCTGTTTCCACTGTCTGTTTACTTTGGGAGGTATAACTTTATCAAAAACAGAAAATACTGGAAAATCTCAGCAGGTCTGACAGCATCTGTGAATCATAGAATCCCTACAGTGCAGAAGGAGGCCATTTGGCCAATCGAGCCTACACCGACAACAATCCCACCCAGGCCCTATCCCCGTAACCCCACATATTTACCCTGCAAGTCCCCCTGACACTAAGTGGTGATTTATCATGGTCGATCCACCTAACCTGCAGATCTTTGGACTGCGGGAGGAAACCGGAGCACCCGGAGGAAACCCACACAGACACGGAGGGAATGTGCAAACTCCACACAGACAGAAGAGAGAATCGAGACAACGCTTTGAGTCTGACGAAGGGTCATCCAGAGTTGAAACATTTGCTCTTTTCTCTCAGATGCTGTCGGACCTGCTGAGTTTTTCCAGCATTTCCTGTTTTAATTTCAGATTCCAGCGTCCGCGGTATTTTGCTTTTATCTTACTCTTCATCAAAGATGGCACCGTTTGCAGATTAACGTTTATGTATTGGTCACAAGTAGGCTTATATTAACGCTGCAATTAAGTTAATTTTGTTGAAACGTCACTTAACGCAAATGAGCTGCCAGAGGCAGTAGTGGAGACGGGTACAATTTTGCCTTTCAAAAAGCATTTAGACAGTTACATGGGTAAGATGGGCTGCACGGTGGCACAGTGGTTAGCACTGCTGCCTCACAGCGGCAGGCACCCTGGTTCAATTCCAGCCTCAGGTCTCTGTCTGTGTGGAGTCTGCACGTTCTCCCCGTGTCTGCGTGGGTTTCCCCCGGGTGCTCCAGTTCCCTTCCACAGTCCAAAGGTGAGCAGGTTAGGTTGATTGGCCATAGCAAATTGCCCCTTAGTGTCAGGTGGACTAGCATGATAAAAGAGTGGGGTTACAGGGATCGGGTCTGGGTGGGATTGTGATTGGTGCAGACACGATGGGCCAAATGGCCTCCTTCTGCACATTAGGGATTCTATGATTTCTATGGGTACAAAGGGATATGGGCCAAATGCGGGCAATTGGGACAAGCCTATTGGTGAAAACTGGGATGTGTGGACAAGTTGGGCCAAAGGGCCTGTTTCCATGCTGTAAATCTCTATGAATCGACTGTGAAAATCCCCAAGTCGCCACACTCCGGAACCTGTTCGCATGTACTTAGGGAGAATTTAGCATGGCCAATGCACCTGACCAGCATGTCTTTGGACACTAAGGGGCAATTTAGCATGGCCAATCCCCCTGACCTGTACACCTTTGCACACTAAGGGCCCGATTTTACCATTTTGATTCCAAGTGCTGAATCTGGACGCAATTCAGATCTGACTTGGAAATCTGTTCTCCGGGGGCCCCAGACGCACCGAACCTGGAAAAAACATTGTGAGTGTGAATCGCTCTGTGGGCGGGGCTTCTCGCTCTCGAAACGCTGCAACTCCGATCGGAGCTCTGAACTGCACATGCGCAGTGAGAAATACATCTGAAATGGGCGCCCCTGTCACATCGCTCCCGGGCAGCAACAAGCGGATAAAGTGACCTGGGAGCGAAAAGTGGGACTGATGGCCCCCACAGACATCGTCCCACCCCACAACATAACTATCCCCCTTTACACCCACCTCCCCCACTACCCAGACCGATCGCGACCCCCCCCCCACCGATCACCCGCAGACTGGCAATGGCAACCCTCCCACCGCTGCCCCCTTCACCAGAGAATGATCTGATCCACCTCCCTCCCCTCCCCCCATGACCAGAGAATGATCTGATCCACCTCCGGCCTCCCGCACCCCCACCCCCTCTCCCCCCACCACTGATCTGAGTCAGAGAGCCGCCAGAAGCTCTGATCTTACCTCCTCAGAGCTGGACTGCCCGAAACAGACCTTTGCCGAGCACATCTGTTCCGCGCCGAATCTGGACGGGCGAACGCGATGGTAAGGGCGGAAATGCAGGTAAGATTGGGCATCCAGCTCATTAAGTCAATTTAAATGCATCACCCATTTCGGGCGCGGTTCGGATCGCGGCCATTTTCGGGCCTTGTTAAAGTGGACATCTGCACAGATTGTACTAATCGCCTCACACCTGACTTTACCACGTTTTCGCGCCGTTAAGGCAATTTAACATGGCCAATCAACCGATCCTCCATATCTTTGGACACTCAGGGACAAGTTAGCATGGTTAATCCACCTGTCCTTCTCATCTTTGGACACTAAGGGGCAATTCAGCATCGCCAATCCACCCAACCTGCACATCTTTGGACACGACACAACCTGCTGTTCTGAGGCTTTATCCCGCTGGCAAATCAGACCATGAGGCCCTTAGTGTGGTGTAACATAACCGATGTGTCGTGCCAAAATCTGTATTGTTCATTCTCAGTGTGTGGGCATTGCTGACTTTAGTGTCCATCCTTGGAAATTCATCGTTGGAGCTTTCTTACAACCACAGGGCTTACTCAGTCACTTCAGAGGACAGTTGAGTCAACCACATTGGTGTGGGGCTGGAGTCACGTAGAGCTGAGCCTGGGTAAGGACCTCTCCCAAAGTACATCAGTGAACTGGTCAGGTTTTTACAACAACCCATCAACTTCACCGCTATTTTCACTGACTTATTTCCAGATTTTACAAACTGAATTCAAATGTTTAAAGCCCCGTTCTCTGACCCAGCTCAACACGAAGGTGCCCTAAAATCTTCTTATTCTGCTCACACTCTGTACCTCCAACATTAATAAATCTTGATATTCAGAAATAGATTGATACTTCGTGGGGTGTCACAGCGCCAGGGACCCGGGTTCGATTCCTGGCCTCGGGTCACTGTCTGTGTGGAGTTTGCACGTTAGAACATAGAACATAGAACATTACAGCGCAGAACAGGCCCTTCGGCCCACGATGTTGCACCGACCAGTTAAAAAAAAAAACTGTGACCCTCCAACCTAAACCAATTTCTTTTCGTCCATGAACCTATCTACGGATCTCTTAAACGCCCCCAAACTAGGCGCATTTACTACTGATGCTGGCAGGGCATTCCAATCCCTCACCACCCTCTGGGTAAAGAACCTACCCCTGACATCGGTTCTATAACTACCCCCCCTCAATTTAAAGCCATGCCCCCTCGTGCTGGATTTCTCCATCAGAGGAAAAAGGCTATCACTATCCACCCTATCTAAACCTCTAATCATCTTATATGTTTCAATAAGATCCCCTCTTAGCCGCCGCCTTTCCAGCGAAAACAATCCCAAATCCCTCAGCCTCTCCTCATAGGATCTCCCCTCCATACCAGGCAACATCCTGGTAAACCTCCTCTGCACCCTCTCCAAAGCCTCCACATCCTTCCTGTAATGTGGGGACCAGAACTGCACACAGTACTCCAAGTGCGGCCGCACCAGAGTTGTGTACAGTTGCAACATAACGCTACGACTCCTAAATTCAATCCCCCTACCAATAAACGCCAAGACACCATATGCCTTCTTAACAACCTTATCTACTTGATTCCCAACTTTCAGGGATCTATGCACACATACACCTAGATCCCTCTGCTCCTCCACACTATTCAAAGTCCTCCCGTTAGCCCTATACTCAACACATCTGTTATTCCTACCAAAGTGAATTACCTCACACTTCTCCGCATTAAACTCCATCCGCCACCTCTCGGCCCAACTTTGCAACCTGTCTAAGTCTTCCTGCAAACTACGACACCCTTCCTCACTGTCTACCACACCACCGACTTTGGTGTCATCAGCAAATTTGCTAATCCACCCAACTATACCCTCATCCAGATCATTAATAAATATTACAAACAGCAGTGGCCCCAAAACAGATCCCTGAGGTACACCACTTGTAACCGCACTCCATGATGAATATTTACTATCAACCACCACCCTCTGTTTCCTATCCGCTAGCCAATTCCTGATCCAATTTCCTAGATCACCCCCAATCCCATACATCTGCATTTTCTGCAGAAGCCTACCATGGTGAACCTTATCAAACGCCTTACTAAAATCCATATATACCACGTCCACTGCCTTGCCCCCATCCACCTCCTTGGTCACTTTCTCAAAAACTCAATAAGGTTAGTAAGGCACGACCTACCTGCCACAAAACCATGCTGACTATTACCTATCAATTCATTACTCTCCAAATAACTATAAATCCTATCCCTTATAATTTTTTCCAACATCTTGCCGACAACAGAAGTGAGACTCACCGGTCTATAATTCCCGGGGAAGTCTCTGTTCCCCTTCTTAAACAATGGGACAACATTCGCTAACCTCCAATCTTCTGGTACTATACCAGAGGCCAACGACGACCTGAAGATCAGAGCCAGAGGCTCTGCAATCACTTCTCTTGCCTCCCAGAGAATCCTTGGATTCTACTCCCTTGCAACCCAGTGTCCTCCTCAGCTATATTCATGTCCCCTTGTGTGAACACCGAAGAGAAATATTGGTTCAATGCTTCACCAATCTCCTCCGGTTCCACACATAACTTCCCTCTGCCATCTATAACTGGCCCTAAACTTGCCCTAACCAACCTTCTGTTCTTGACATACCTATAGAACGCCTTAGGATTCTCTTTAACCCTATCCGCCAAAGTCTTCTCATGTCCCCTTTTAGCCCTTCTAAGCTCGCTCTTCAACTCCCTCTTAGCCAATCTAAAGCTTTCTAGTGCACTACCCGAGTGCTCACGTCTCATCCGAACATAAGCCTCCTTTTTCTTTTTAACCAACAAAGAAACTTTTTTGGTGCACCACGGTTCCCTAGCCCTACCAATTCCTCCTTGCCTGACAGGGACATACCTATCACAGACTCGCAGTAGCTGCTCCTTGAAAAAACTCCACATGTCGGACGTTCCCAGTCCCTGTAATCTCCTAGTCCAACCTATGTTTCCTAATTCTCTCCTAATAGCCTCATAATTACCCTTCCCCCAGCTAAAGCCACTGGCCCGAGGTTCATGCCTATCCCTTTCCATCACTAAGGTGAACGTAACCGAATTGTGGTCACTATCACCAAAATGCACACCAACTTCCAAGTCTAGCACCTGGTCTGGCTCATTTCCCAGCACCAGATCCAATATAGCCTCACCTCTAGTTGGCCTGTCTACATACTGAGTCAAAAAACCTTCCTGCACGCTTTGAACAAAAACTGACCCCTCTAACGAGCTAGAGCTATAACAATTCCAGTCAATATTAGTCAAGTTAAAATCCCCCATAACAATTGCCCTATTACTTTCACTCCTAAGCAGGATTGACTCCGCAATCCTTTCCTCAACCTCTCTAGAACTTTTAGGAGGTCTATAAAAGACTCCCAACAGGGTGACCTCTCCTCTCCTATTTCTAATCTCCGCCCATACTACCTCAACAGATAAGTCCTCATCAAACCTCCTCTCTGACACTGTGATACAATCTCTGACCAATAATGCTACCCCTCCCCCTCTTCTACCTCCTTCCCTACTTCGACTAAAATATTTGAACCCCGGGACCTGCAGCATCCATTCCTGCCCCTGCTCTATCCATGTCTCTGAAATAGCCACAACATCGAAGTCCCAGGTACTGATCCACGCTGCAAGTTCACCCACTTTATTGCGAATACTCCTGGCATTGAAGTATACACATTTCAAACCCTGCTCCACCCCACCTCTGCAATGCCGTGCATTGCAGTCCCCATCCATGCATCCCTCACTTTCAGCCCCACTTCTCCCCGTGTCTGCGTGGGTTTCCCCCGGGTGCTCCGGTTTCCTCCCACAGTCCAAAGATATGCAGGTTAGGTGGATTGGCCATGCTAAATTGCCCTTATTGTCAGGGAGACTAGCTAGGGTAAATGCATGGGGTTACAGGGACAGGGTCTGGATGGCATTGTGGCCGGTGCAGACTCGATGAGCTGAATGGCCTCCTTCTGCACTAGAATTCTATGATTTCATCGTGGTATGAGTGCTAAATTTAGCATGACCAATTCACCTGAGCTGCAAATCTTTGGACAGTAAGGGGCAATTAGCATGGCCAATCCACCTAACCCGCACATCTGTGGACACTAAGGGGCAATTAGCATGGCCAATCCAGCTATCCCGGACATCTGTGGACATTAAGGGGCAATGTAGAATGGCCAATCCACCTAACCTGCACATCTGTGGACACTAGGGGGCAATGTAGAATGGCCAATCCACCAAACCTACACATATGTGGACACAAAGGGGCAATGTAGAATGGCCAATCCACCTAACCTGCACATATGTGGACACTAAGGGGCAATGTAGAATGGCCCATCCACCTATCCAGCACCAAGGTACAGGGAGCCATCCAAGTTGGGGGAGAAACAAAAAATGTCGTAGAAATTGGGGATAGTACACTTTTGGATGCTGTTGGGGTAGACGACTTAGCAGGGGTAAGCCATGGTGTACAGGTCACTGGCTCAGAGTCTGTCCTTGTGGCTCAGAAGGGAAGGGGGGAGAGAAGTAGAGGATTGGTCATTGGGGACTCCATAGTTAAAGGGACGGATAGGAGATTCTGCGAGAACGAGAGAGACTCGCGGTTGGTGTGTTGCCTCCCAGGAGCCAGAGTCCACGATGTCTCGGATCGTGTTTTCGATATCCTTAAGGGGGAGGGGGACCAGCCCCAAGTTGTGGTTCACATAGGCACTCAAGACATCGGTAGGAAAAGGGATGGAGATGTAAGGCAGAAATTCAGGGAGTTAGGGTGGAAGCTTAGGGCTAGAGCAAACAAAGTTGTTATCTCTGGTTTGTTACCCGTGCCACGTGATAGTGAGGAGAGGAATAGGGAGAGAGAGCAGTTCAACACGTGGTTACAGGGATGGTGCAGGAGGGAGGGTTTCAGATACCTGGACAATTGAGGCACTTTCTGGGGTAGGTGGGACCTCTACAAACAGGATGGTCTGCACTTGAACCAGAGGGGTACTAATATCTTGGGGGGGAAATTTGCTAATGCACTTCGGGAGAGTTTAAACTAATTCAGCGGGGGGGCGGGGGGGGGGGGCGGGTACCTGAATTGTAGCTCCGGTGTACAGGAGGTTGAGAGTAATGAGGTCATGGATGAGGTTTCAGAGTCGCAGGAGTGCACTGGCAGGCAGGAAGGTGGTTTGAAGTGTGTATACTTCAACGCCAGGAGCATCCAGAATAAGGTGGGCGAGCTTGCAGCATGGGTTGGTACCTGGGATTTCGATGTTGTGGCCATCTCGGAGACATGGATAGAACAGGGACAGGAATGGTTGTTGCAGGTTCCGGGGTTTAGATGTTTCAGTAAGTGCAGGGAAGGTGGTAAAAGAGGGGGAGGTGTGGCATTGTTAGTCAAGGACAGTATTACGGTGGCAGAAAGGACATTTGATGAGGACTCGTCTACTGAGGTAGTTTGGGCTAAGGTTAGAAACAGGAAAGGAGAGGTCACCCTGTTGGGAGTTTTTTATAGACCTCCGAAAAGTTCCAGAGATGTAGAGGAAAAGATTGCAAAGATGATTTTGGATAGGAGCGAAAGTAACAGGGTAGTTGTACTGGGGGACTTTAACTTTACAAATATTGACTGGAAAAGCTATAGTTCGAGTACTTTAGAGGGGTCGGTTTTTGTCCAGTGTGTGCAGGAAGGCTTCCTGACGCAGTATGTAGATAGAACAACAAGAGGGGAGGCCACATTGGATTTGGTACTGGGTAATGAACCAGGCCAGGTGTTAGATTTGGAGGTAGGTGAGCACTTTGGTGACAGAGACCACAATTCGATTACGTTTACTTTAGCAATGGAAAGGGATAGTATGTACCAAAGGGCAAAGTTATAGCTGGGGGAAAGGAAATTATGATGCAATTAGGCGAGATTTAGCTGGCATAGGTTGGGGAAGGAAACTGCAGGGGATGGGCACAATTGTAATGTGGAGCTTGTTCAAGGAACAGCTACTACGCATCCTTGATAAATATGTACCTGTCAGACAGGGAGGAAGCAGACGTGTGAGGGTATCGTGGTTTACTAAGGAGGTTGAATCTCTTGTGAAGAGGAAGAAGGAGATTTATATTAAGATGAGACGTGAAGGCTCAGTTAGGGCGCTTGAGAGTTACAAGTTAGCCAGGAAGGACCTAAAGAAAGAGGTAAGAAGA